>NC_031773.1:30982314-31002426 GCF_001522545.3 Parus major | reverse complement strand
CCTTTCCCTTTCCATTTCCTTTCCCTTTTCCCTTTTCCTTTCCTCCTAGGAGATGAATGCTTCTATTTGCACACACCCAAAACAAGGCTCAAGAGCATGAACACCCCTGTAAACCCCTCAGTAGAGTCACTGCTCCTGCACTCAGGAAAATGGAAAACAGAACAACTCATCTCTTTCTGCTCTGGAAACAGGCAAAGAGAGAAAAGCATGTTTTTGCCTGCAGTCAAGAACCAGCACAGCTGCTGCACTTCAGGTCACGGGCTGCCTCACAAATAGAGCTTGGCAGAGAGACTTGAGGTTTTGGGGGTCTCCTCCTTGTTGTACTGGGCTATAGTTGGCACTTAATAATGTTGGTTGTTGTCTTGCAACAGCTGAGGTGGATTGTGTTGCTTTTCACCAATCTGGTGTTGCTCTTAAAAACAGATATGCTGAGGTTTCTGGAGAAATAGTTATTGGTTTTTTAAATGCATCTAGGGCCACAGTGTGATGACTGCCCACCAGCCTCCCCCAGACACTCTCCCCTTGCCCTCCCCAGTAACATAACGTGCTGTGTGCAACGAGCTGCTTGCTCCCAAGGAGGTGATTCATTTCCAAGAGGCATATTTGTAGGAGAAAAATGCTTTGAGGGTGTTGCTGTGGCTCTGTGTGACCTGCATTGGGGATGAAGTAGAAACCTCAACACTGCAGACATACCCAGGGTCATGTTCACAGGGGTATCAGTGGGGGAAGGATGCGAGCAGAGCACGAGCAACTCTGTTGCTTCACGTGAAAATAAACTCTAATAACAATTAAGGGAAAGGAGTAGGAAATTAATAAGGCAGTAAAGATTTTTCAAAATTGGTCACAAATCATTGGTTTATCCCTTGAAAAGCTTAGTTGACAAGGATTCTCTCATCCCTTTGTCCCCCTATCTCTTTCAATAATCATCCTTCTTCATGCAAATATAGATGGAAAGGGGGGAACAGCGAAAGGTTAAAATGGAAGCAGGCTATCTTTCATCGACATGGTAATTTCGCTCCTTGGCTCAATGCCAAGCGCTTACTGCAGCCACTAGCTGCCATTCCAACATGAGTGAAAGGATCTTTAATAAGAGTGTAAATAAAAGCCAGGCTGAGAAATGAGTTTTCCATCCCAGCAATCACTGGCCTAACCTCGGCTGTAAATAGTCTCTCAGAGCAGCACAGATGGAGTACCAGCACCTGGGGATCAAGGCAATCTCTGCACAGTGCAATTTAAACAGCTGGGTACAATTGAAACACGAATTAGCAGGGATAGACGGAGGGATTCCATTTTGTGTGCTAGGTAAAAACAAATAATTCAGTCCTTTTTCCCCTTTTTTAAAAAAGGTGGTGTATGGGGGGAGAACTTTTGACATGATCTTGTGGGAGGTGCTCATTGCTGCAGCTGTTAGATTAATTTAACCATGAGAATTTCCCACAAGGTGCTGTAAAAACAGGGCTCTAATTTATGATCATTGATTTAACAGCTCGAAAGTGATTTATCTGACCTCAGTAAAGATAGCGAGGACACCAGAAGAATGATCGGTCATTCTGGGCTTTGTGTGGCTGTGATTGGCCTTATTAATTTAGAGCAGAAGGTCTCTTTCAATGTCTTATTGAGACAGTCAAAGGCAGTTGGCAACTGAACCATTTTAAATACTTTTTTTTTTTTTTAAGCATTACTAATGCTGCTAAGAACTAAGGATTTATTCCACATGGAAAAGATTCTCATTAGTTAAGAAATGGTAAGGCTTCATTTAGAACTGTGCAGAAACAGACGCCTGGTCTTGGATTTGCAAGTTGTTTTTTCTGAAGTAATTTTTGTTTTTTCTCTTGTTGGGAAGCTAAAGCACACTGTGAAATGGAATTGTTAAGCATAACAGTAAATAAGAAATAGCTTTGCAAGAGATAAAAGAGCTTGGCACAAGGGATTGCTGGCTCTTGCTCTTTTTAAGGGTAGATTTCAGAAACACCTAAACGCTTCATATCTTTTACTATTTTTATCATTCAGTCCTTTTTATGGAGTTATAGACTGTATCTGCTGACAAGTAAATATATCTAGGTTTTATTTCAGAAGAATATGCTTTCAGTTAAAATGGGTGTAGTGTCCAGTAGTGAAATGTCACAACTGAGTGATAGAATTTCTTCGTACAAATAAGAAGAGAAAGGATGAAAGGCAAAGGGAAAGGTGACTACTCTCTCTCCAGAAATAACAACTGTTTTTAAGGGAAGCGTGAAAATGAAATGAAATTCAGGTGCTTTAAAAGTTTACTTGAACAAGAAAATTTGAATACAGAATAAAGTGTGTTTGCACAAGTGTGTACACCTGCACAGCAATCACCCAGGAGGTGTGTGATTAGGAGTGCTAACCAGGAAAATGGGCTGGAAACAGTCCTTACAAATTTCTCTTACCACCTGGACTGACGTGTGGTGGGGTTAAATGTCACTGATTTGTACAGCTCCGCATTTCATCCACCACTGGATTATGCCCAGCTTTAAAGCACATCTACAAAGATCTCGGTAGTGGCTTTCTCAAGGTGAGAGACAAAAATGCTGCAGGTTGGGATTTAATCCATGGGGGATGAATGCTTACAGTCATTTTGCTGTCCCAGTGACATGCTATCTGACCTGAAACCAAGATAGTCCACTTAATCTCCACAGAACAGGGGAAAAACCAGAAAACAATATTTCAGCCCTTCAAAATATGCAATAATAACAGCAATTTTAAGATGTGGAAAGACTAGGACAATAAAATAAATTATGATGTATGTAAAGCTGCCACAAAAATCTCACACATTGTCAAGAGATTGAAGAATACATGCACAAACAGCTATAAATCTTACTAAAAGGTTTGAGGGATCAATGGTACCCATAAAATCAACCCTCAAATCCCATACAAATAAAATAAAGCTGAAGACTGTGTGGAGGCCTGAAGAATACAGAAAGTTTTATGTTAGCCTGAGCACCTTCTTCCCATCTTCCTGTGTTGCCATCAATCTTGTGTTGTTCCCTATAGTACCCTATAGAGACTTAAGGAGAATTTTATAAATTATGTGCAGTATTACTTTGCCTAAATTCAAATCTACAGTGAAAACATAATTAATCAATGAGTATCACACTAAAATGTTTCCTCACACTTTTTTTTACCAGTGACAGAAGTCTCCTAAAAAATAAAAGAAACCTTCAGAGTACGGACCTGCATCTTTGTTCATCCCTAAATAATGCTATGTATTTCTTCCCACTCAAATGGATAGGTTCAAATTTGCTTCTGGAAAATTACAAATAACCACCCTCAACAGCACAGACATCACAAACACTTTGGAAGAAATGACTGCCTCTTAGCAAATGGTTTGTCTTTTTTTCCCCTATCCCTTAATTTACCACAGACTTATTCTAACCCTTGACACGATGGCACACATAGATGTAAATGAATGTTACAGGTTAGTTTAAAAGCACAATTATTTTTCATCACAAAAGAACCTAAAAGACATTCTCTTTGAGGGGCTATAGTCCACATGACATCCTGGAGTACTGTTCATCGCAGACTTCTCTTGTTTAACACTCTTAAGGAAGACTTAATTGGCATTTCAGGGTTTGAACTATTATGTGACTTGTTTACTGCTGAAGCACCAGCAGTACAGGAGTAGAATCTAGAATATACAGATTCACTTGGGTTGTTGTTTTTTGTTGGTTAATAAAAAAACCCTCATTTACCGTGTTCATAAAAATATTCCTGCTTAACAAGAGACAGACAATGTGAGAGGACAACAGAACCTTTGAAAAAAAATGCTAATAACTGATGAGCCCTACAAGGTGCTCTTTTACACATTGTCCTCCTTCATTTCTTTGAACTTTTAAGAACCATTTTCGTGAAAAGGTGTCTTTAATTACTGCAAGAGCGATCTGCAAATGTGCTCTAGTGGCCATGTGTTTACCATTAAGACACTGAAAGAGACATTCCCTTCCTTTGATGCTTCTTGACCTCCCCAGCTCTGGATCAACCCACTCCCACTCCTCCTTATGGTCCCAACAACAAAGACCAGAAGCAGACTTCTCTTGGAAAACACTAGAAGGAAATCACTGACTGCCCAGGGCTATGATTAAAGCCACTCTTGTATAGTTGCATACAAAACCAACAAAAACTGGTGTTGCGAGTCTCTTGCAAGTACCTACAAGTAAAGAATTGATTTTATGGGTACCATTGATCCCTCAAACATTTTAGTGAGATTTATAGCTGTTTGTGCATGTATATAAAAATATAGATCATCAGTTGCTTGTGTGCAAATGCATGATGCTGCAGTACCCAACTGGCTGGGGATTAGCAAAGTGAGGGTTTTGAGATCAAAGATGTACGATCAGCCTTGCTTATCTGTATGTTAAAGGTGCTGACTCCACCTCATATTCAAAGCTATTACTGACAGGTGTAAAAGTTGTACAGAATATATGTGAGAGTTATGCATAAAAACAGTCTTGTAGATGAGAAGAAGGAAATGGAATGTATTTGTGTAACAGAAAAATGCTGAATACTGTATTTCCTGCTTTCAACTGCCTTCCTATGGAAAGGAACTAAATTGCTCATTATTATCAGTGGTAAAAAAGTTATTTTACTTAAATTTCAGCCTTTAGTGGAAGCATGTTTCATCTGTACTGTTACTATTGCTACCATCATTGCATTCATTGTCATTTCTTGTGGCTGGTGTTGCATCATCTTCTGTCATCTGCACTGATGGGTACAGGTAGAAAAGCAGGCTTTCCAGAAACTACTCTGAAGAACAAAATGCACAGTCATAACTTCAAAGTTATTACCCTATGTTCTTAAAAATTGCACTTCATAAAAGAACCACCACGAAACAATCTTGTTCTCAATACATTCTCGTTTCTCCTAACAGCAGAATTTTTATTTTTAAAAGACATTGTTTAAATATATGTTGATCATGCACTACTGCTGAGAAAGCCTATGCTAGTTTTTAGCACACTTTCTGTAGATACTTAGCTGGGGATGATCAGTAGTCCTTTAAAACTGAGACCATGAATGATTCACGTATGTATGCCATTAGTTTGGCAAAATTCTACAGTTTCCTGTGTTTTTCTTACACTGCCATTTACTCTGGAGTTGGGCCTATAGGATGATTTCTCATGTGGATTTTAATGTAACTGATGAGACTGAGCTCTTACAGCCTCCACTAGCAGGCTCTCTTCTTCACAGAGCTGTTTAGATAAAGGCATCATTTTTTCAGAAACTTAACATTTCTAATTTTTCCTCCTGCCAGTCAAATCTGGATGAAGTAGGCTAATAAATTCAAGGTTCATAAGGAAATATCAACAGATATTAGCACAATCACATAAACCTTGTTTTCTTAAAAAGTCAGGTTAAAAGTGTTCAGTCATAGCAAAGTAATTGGTAAAAAAAGGCAAGTGAAATTACGTTATAAAGCAGAACAAGCTTTTAAGTAAGAAAGAACAATAAATAAGCATGTGGCTATGGATTTATTTTACCCTTCTATTTCAAGAAACATGGGGAAGGCTCATACGCTTAAAAACTACCCAGCTGCAATGTTAAGTGTGTAACAATGACATGACACTACAAAACGGCAATTAACAAAAAGAAACTGTCATAAAACAGGATCAAGAGAAGCAGTGAGAGACCTTCTTAATAAACATTTAAGACCATACAATAGGAAGGGACTCTTGGAAACCAGATTTTATTCCTCGGTAGTTTTACAACTGTCTCACATAAGCCTTCTCATGAGTTCACAAAATGATTTCTTAAAACTAGTGTGGGTTTTTTGTCCCAGCAGTCTGCCTGGGATGATTGTTGCTCTGTCTTTCTCCATACCATACTCTGTGATGAGCCTTCATAGCCCATCCCCATCCATGTGTTCATGTAGTCACAGTTTGTACATTAATGTAGCTCTATCTCAACTTAATTTCCCACTGCATGGGTCTAAACTGAATCTCAAAAAGTATCCATAATATTAATATATCCATTATGAAATACTGTTTTACTGTACTGTTCTCAGTAATCCACTGATCTCAGCACCAAGTCTTGAGTCATCTGTTGATCATCACACTTTTACCTTTCCTTCTTCAGGAAATGGGAAAACTCCACTGGAAATTTCTAGGAAATCTGTACACTTCTGTTCATTTGGATCTTTGTAAGTTTCAGATCCAAATCTTTACTTTTTATCTTAGAAAACATGCTTCCAGGTCCATTATCATGACAGCCTACCCATTTTTCTTCAGAAGGGAGTACCAGTTACATGATGTCTTGGGAAGGGACACAACTAAGCCCCCCTAACTCAAATTGACCAAAGAGCTACTTCATATCCTATGTCAGCTCAGTTATAAAAACTAAGAAAACGAGCATGAAGTGGGGCATTTGTTATTCACAATGTTTACCTTGTGAGGCAACCACTACGTGTGCTGAAGCTCTGGTTCCTGGGAAGGGCCAAACATTGCGTGCTGATGGGAAAGAGAGAACAAAAATCCTTTTTTTTCTCTTTGCTTGTGTACACACAAGCTTTTGCTTTATTAGACTGTCATCCTGCAAATTGTTTTCCATCTTATTCTTTCCCCTGTCCAGGTAGAAGGGGGAGTAATAGAGTGACTCGGTGGGCACCTGGTATCCAGCTAAGGTTTACCCACCACAGACAAGTAAAGAAAATAACAATATTTAACTGCAATTACCCACCATCTTTTCTACATAATCAGATTAGGTAAGGTCAGAGAGCTTTGAGAAAGGGCAAGTACATAAACAGTTTCAAAATGCATGTTTAAGTGTTTACAGTTCAGCATTTCTTATGAAATACTAAGCTTACTGCCAGAGTTTCAAGCACCAGTAGGACAATAATTAAGTAGTAATCAACTTGGTCATCAGAACTTATGTGCAACTAACTAAATTTGCTTTCTTTGAAGGGGCAAAACTAATAGAGACAAGAAAATACTGCTATTAATATAAACTGGAAGAAGATTTAGAAATGTGTTCCATTAGAACCTATTCCTACAACACACTTCTCTATGTAGTCATTTACAGTTGGGGGTTGGTGTAAGGAAAATGAGATTTTACCAGCATTATTTGAAACATAAAAGAGTAAAAGTCCAGTCACTATAGACTCAAAATACCATGTTGATAAAAAAACCACAGAATTATCTAGGTTGGAAGAGACCTATAACATCAAGTCCAACCTTTGACAGATCACCTCCCAGTCAACTAAACCATAGCACTAAGTTCCATGTCCAGTCATTTCTTGAACACTTCTAGGTATGGTGACTCAGTCACTTCCCTGGGAAGTCTGTTCCAATGCTTAACAACCCTTGCCATGAAGAAATTCTTCCCAAAGTCCAGCCTGAACATCTCCCAGTACAGCTTGAGGCTCTGTCCTTTTGTCCTGTCACTTGTTGCCTGGGAGAAGAGGCTGACTCCCACCTGGCTCCTGTCAGGCAGTTGTTGAGAGTGATAAGGTCACCCCTGAGCTTCCTTTTCTCCAGGCTAAACCAGCTGAGCTCCCTCAGCTGCTCCTCACAGGACTTGTGCTCCAGCCCCTCAATGTCCTTCCTATAGTGAGGGGCCCAGAGCTGGACACAGGATTTGAGGAGCAGCCTCAGCAGTGCCGAGCACAGAGGGACAATCACTGCCCCACTCCTGCTGGCCACACCACTGCTGACACAAGTCCAAATGCCATCGGCCTCCTTGGCCACCTGGGCACACTCTGCTTCATGCTCAGGTGCTGTTATCAGCACCCCCAGGTGCTTTTCCACTGAGCAGCTTTCCAGCTGCTCTGCCCCCAGCCTGTAGCACTGCCTGGGCTCATCTTAACAAAAGAAGTCACTGTAAATAAACAAAACATCATGAGGATGTGAAGTCTTCTGACAGGAAGAAATAACCAAATTCAGAAAAGGAGGAAGGGGTTAAATTATAAGAACATTGAATCAGCAGATATATTTTATGTTCATTACATGGTAAGGTTATACTGTTCCAACAAAAATAAACCCCATAAATTTTATGCAAGACAAATGAGGTCATTAGTTTATGTTTGAAATTGGTTTGATTTCAGTCACAGGCCTAGGATTCCCTCTAGTACAGTGTACTTTTGGGAAAAGCTAATGAAAATGGTCACGTGGGAATGGTCAAAATAATTAAAAAAAAAAAAAAGGAAAATAAGGTCTGTCAGGCAAAGGTGTGAAAAAGTGCCTGAATAGATGCATTCATTTTAAGAAAATTATTTTCCACATGTATGTAAAGGTCTGTCCTTTTTTCAAACTGCTAAATCACTTGAGGGAGAATGGAAGCTTATTTTTAAATGCAAAAAAGAAAAAACAGCCAAAATGGAAACTCAATAAAGAAGTGGAATTATTGCTGGAGAAAATGATCATATTTTCATCTTAAATTTGTGCAGCTCTTAAGGACCTGCTTATTTACATACTTCTTGATACAAAATAGCATAATCTTACTTGAAGCAGCAGTCACAAATTTCTTTCCATCATTTGCAAATATTGACATAAATACAGTAATTCATCTCATCCTGCAGTTTACCAAATTCAGGTTAGAGTAGATAAAAAAAAGGGAGGCGAGAGTGGGAGAAAATATAAATACATGTGTTGCTTTTCAAGCAGTTCCTTCTTTTCTTTTGTAGATACCATGAACAGGCATTTCTGATAACCTCAGCATGACAGTGAGATAGAGATGATTGTTTGCTCCTTCACCTTTTTCCTGCAGCTTTTAAGACAAGGCGAGCTTTGCAGGCTCTTACTAGAAATACAAAGGCAGCTGAACAAGTTGTATTACACAGCAACACACCTGAACTACAAACAGAAAATCATGTTCTAGGTCAGGTTCAATATCAGGTTTCAGAATACCACCTAACAATGCAGCAAATGTGCCAGTCTGTGGTTTAAGTGACAACACCAGGGCAGATGGCTGCAGACTCCTCATATGAGTACATCCTGGTTTCACAGAAAAGGTAAGTAATTTTTGGCATAGCTTCAGATCACTTCCAAACCACCAGACCCATCTCTGTACAACTGTGTTTGAGTCCCTGCTCTCTCACTGCTTCCCCAAGTTCACTTCAGGCAGCTGAAAAAAATCTCAGTCGGTGTTTCCTGGAAAAATCTGTAAACAGCTCCTTTCAAGTGTTGAAAAAGGCTGAGATTAGGTTTAGCTGGTTATCCTGTAGCAGAACACAGGGGAGTGTCCTTGGAGAGGAAGAGCAATTTCTCAGCACTAGCTGAAGAGAAAAAATCTGTTGGCACAAACACACTTAAATGTATCATTCCTGTAGAAAAGAAGGAGGAATTTAAGGAAATTAGGTTTTTTTCTCAGCTTCTCTGATTTTTTTTTATTGAAAAGCAGACCACAATGTAGATTGATCTAATAGGCCACATTAAGTGATAATTTCTTGCTGCAACAGCTGCTCAGATGCTGCCATAAATAGAACACAGGACCTGTATTGCTTCAAAGAAATACTGACCATACCAGCAGTGCATCCATCAATTCCCCAGTTGCCTTCTATAGCCAAAAAAGACCTAAGTTAAGATCCACTGCTGAGTGAAGATCCATATTTAATAATACGAAAAACAAACCTGCTTGAATTAAGATGAGAACAAAGAAAAGGGAAGTGTTTGAGAAGACTAACATTCCTAAAGCAGAGAACTTGAGTTTGTTTGAGGGGGGGAGGTTGCAGCTGTATTTGAATAAGCACCCCAAGAGAAGCAATGTGCTATTCAGAACCAGAGCCAATGATGACAGCAAAGGAAGAGAAGCTTCAGTGAAAGCAAGGGAAGTATTCTGTTACAGCCACGCCAAGACACTAAAATGATTGTAACCTGCTTGCCAATGCAGTCCCTCTGACAAGCTTTATCTCATAGCATAGAAATTCTCCATTTATACACAGCATTTTAAAATGGTAACACCGGCAAGTATTTACTAGGTATTTGCCACTGATTGCTAAACACCCCTCCCCCAAAAAAACAAACAACCAAAAAACCCCAAATAACAACAAAACCAACCAACCAAACTAACAGAAACAACAAAAAGTTTCCTCCTACAGTCCAATCAGTAATGCAGACTGTGACTTGTGGAGATTTTCTGATTAGTCCTTTTCCTTCCAGGTGACAGCATAACACTTTCTGAGTCTATTCACACTCCAGAATATAACCTCCAACCCCCCAAACCCCCCAGGAAGAAAAGAGGAAGGAAATAACTGACTCTGAATATTCCATTAGTAGCCACAGGCATTCTGAAGAATTTTATACTACAGGAAGAAGAGAACCATTACCATAGTCATTGTCTCTCTTGCACTCAATGGAGCTGAGGACTTTAGGTACAGTAAGGATGGCAGGATTACCATCTCCTAAAAAGGAGAAGTCCAGGGCCCAGACTGCCGGAAGCTGACTGTTGTGAAGACCAGACTTTGAAATCATTGCAGAAGCTTATCCATTAAGTAGTCATGGAGTCTGATGCTCCAGACAGTCCCAGGTAATGTTTTGATCTAGCAGTACCACTGTTGTCACTAGCTCCATACAACAGCCATGTAACTTTTTCAATTGTCAAACATCAAACATGGGTCAGTGTGTGTTGTTTAAAGACACAGTTGTTAAAAGCTATAGCATGCTTCAATTCCACCACTTTTCCCAGTCAATTGTTCAAAGGTTTAATCATTCCTGCAACTCAAACTATAGAAAGTAATGGCATAAGATACAGCTGCATCTCCTGTGACTCTATATATTATGAAAAGCTGCCCAGTCTTTCATATAGGTAAGTGCTAAATTACCTTCCATCCTGTTCTTTGATCTGCTGACTACATACATTGCATATATCTTGACAGTTTTCCCCAAACACTTTATTTTTTGAATTCTCTCCAAGAGACCCACTTTCTTTCTGAATTAAGATGGTAAATTTATCAATATACAATAATCAAGTGTTGCATACCAGGAAGATCACTTAGTTCAGCTTAACAGCTTTCTTTCTGTACAATGACACTGTGTTACGTAAGTCCACTTCAAGAGGACTATGTCAGCCCCTTTCCTAAATCTTTGCTTAATGAGATACTGTCCTGGTGGTGACTACCTTGGTCCTTGTATAGTGCCAAAATCAGTGGAAAGAAGTTAACATGATGTTGCCTTGCACTGTATGAAATGTCAGAGTTATGCACTCAGCACTTTCATCCTGCTTACTTCCATTGCAGACTACCATACCAGAAATACGCAAACACTTTATAAAGAATGTGGGGGAGGCAGTACTAGTCCTACCCAGTTAAAGTATTTGAAGGGTAACCTAAATCTTCAGTTGTATCCCTTTCCCATTATGTTAGATATACAAAATATAGAACAGAAATAACACTCCTGTTTTCACAGTCTTGACAAACCAAAATGTTGGTAATAGTGTTCATAGTATTTTTAGGGATGGGAAACCAAATTGAAATAGCTTAGAGATTCACAGTGTGAAGCCAAAAGGGATGTATAAACACAGCAAGAGAGAGAGGGAGGAAAAAAGCCTGAATATTAAACAAGAAGGTGCCATTTAGTCTTAAAAATTCTCCCATACCAGTCACTATTAATGAAAAGGTGTTGTCTTTCAGTCACTTAAAGCTCTACCAAAACTATTGTATCAGATACTGCTTTGTACCTGGTCACAACGTTGCAGAAGGCAAGTTTTTGGCTAATTACATGAAACTTGATTACCATAAAGGAAAAAATAGAAAGAGGGAGAAACAAAAGCACAAAGGGGCAAAAAGAGTGCAGTCTTTGGTATTTTGAATAATAGCTGGGACTAGCTCAGTCAGTGAAGATGGTAAAATCACCTCAGTCCTTGCTACCTTGGCTTTCTCTGAGAACTTTGGGATTTCAAACATCATGACTGAACCCTGAAGTGCGGTGACCTACACTAGTGTTGACTTTGAAGGTAAAAGCTGCACATCTTTTTAACCAATCAACAAATTCCAAAGGAGATGAAGAGAGGGGAAGCCCTTCTCTTCTACCATTTAGGCCTAATTTCAAAATATTGGGTCCACTGCAATAATTTTCCTGTTAAACACTCCTGTTATCCATCAGATATAATCTCAATATGTTCTTTAAAACCTGCAGGAATTTTTGACTGAATTAATTCTATTTTTATCTTTTTCCTGACGTTTACAAATAATTTTATATAACAGACTGAGAGTTGCCATCTGTTAACTTAAACTACTTTTAGGTCTCTATACAACACATCCTGCAGATGTAGCCTACTTTTTTTGCTAGTGTATATGGTTCTTCATGGTTGACAGTGTTAAATATGTTGGACTGTGACTAAAGAAACAATTTGGATTGCTTTGCAACAGTAAATGTTCCATGTGTACTGTCCCATCAATCACTCTGTCATCTGCAGCTGTCATAATGGATGGTATTTTGCCTTCCTGAGCATTGATAACTGGAATGAACAATACTGGCATCCATATACAGAACTGCAAATTTTAGCCTTGAGTAAGCTCTGCCAGACTAAGAGTGCCAGAGTAGACAGGCCTTGGGAAGCAGCTCCATGCACAGCTCAGTTCCAGTGCTTCAGTCTCTGTTGGTTGTTGATGATGGGTTGTGCTGCTCCACAGCTGCCTCCAACCCCTCCTGCCACTCCAGTCAATAGGAGGCTGTGGGGGGTACCACAAAGACCTCAGAATTACCATAAAGGATTTTCTGGGCAAATGCCAAGTCCATCCTTGGCATGAGCTGACCACAGCCATCTGGGCAGCATTACACATGATCATCGTGACCAGCTGAGCCACCTGCATTAAGGCTTTCTCACAGCAAAGGTCCTAATGGCACCTGAACTGCTCACACACCACCTCCAGATTCAGCTTCAGCTAGCTGCAGCTCATGCGGTGGCTGCTGGAGGCTGTCAGGAGCCACGAGATATCCTAAGTGCTTGACCATCATGCTGCTACAACAGCAGGGCCATAGGTAGTACTGAAGAAAAAGCGAGACTGGAAAAGGGAGGGGAGAACTTATTGCATAAATATTTAAGCACCTCTGCTCCCACTAGACTTGGCACTGATAATTCTGTGCTTTGATTAGCATCACTGCTATCTATCTACTTTCTTTAAGCCCTGCTCTTGTGTTATTAGACCATTTTTACTTTTCAGAAAAATGTCACAAAGGATTGGTAAGCTTAAGCATTTGCTTCTTCTGCCACCCTTCCTCTAGCCTATAACCATGTACTAATATAGCAAAGGCAGCAGCTGGGTACAGGATGCATGACAGATCATGTATGACATCAGGGAGTAACATGATAAGAAAGCAATCATTCAGGTGCTGGAAAGAAGACATTCATGAAGCTGGGGAGTAGTGGAAAAGTCAGTCACAAGAGAGGGAAGAAACCTGAGGGACCTGGAGAATACTGGCATCTTGGCTGGAAGACTGGCACAACTATAAACACTTAATGTGTATAGCACTGCTAGCTCTCACTTGACAACACTTCAGACCCACCTTCCTCTAAGCGTTCTAGCCAAACCTACATGAGGTTATACAAAAGTAACCTACTGCATCCTTGCTGACAGAAGCATTTCTTAGGTCCATATGCAGGTTTTACAGCAGGAAAGGCCACCATGACACTGATGGCACCAGAAACGAGCCTAGCTCAAATGATTACTATTTAATCACCAGACTGTATCTCTAGGTTGCCATACCTCAGCACAACTGAAATCAGATAGACATGACACAGAGCAACACAAGAAATCTGGACTGTGACAATGCACTCCTGATAACACTTACAATTATCACCTTGTGAAAGAAGAGCTCAGAAGCACAGATACCACGTAGTACAGCCCACTGTCTGTGTACATACTGGCTCCTAATGAAGTATGCAGGTAGGTAAGTGGAGGTAAGGAAGTGATTTATTTTCTACGTAGCCTGAGAACTGTAGAGAAAACATCATGTAGTAAGTTTTTGCAACATCATCCCAGTAGCAGATTCAGACATCAGATTTACCCATTCTAAAGTAATAGTCCACTCCACCAGCTGACAGAACTGGGTGCAGCAAGGCTCACAGAATCATAGAATATTTTGAGTTGGAAGGAGCCTATAAGGATCATTGAGCCCAACTCCTGGCCCTGCACAGGACACACCAAGAATCATACCATGTGCCTGAGAGCCTTGTCCAAATGCTTCTTAAACTCTGTCAGGCTTGGTGCCACAACCACCTACCTCTCTGGGGAGCCTGTTCCAGTGCCCAACCACTCTCTGGGCGAAAAACCTTTTCCCAATACCCAACCCAAACCTCCCTACAACACCCAAAATCATTTTTCTGGACAAGACTGATACAGCTTTCACTTACACCTACCTAAGTAAAAAAGGCACCACTTCATATTTCAAATACTGAAATGTAATTCATCTTCATGAGCAAAGCTTCTAGTAATTAAAACTTAGTAATTTTAGATTTATTTTAATCTTGCAGAAGCTTAATTCTGGAAACTTAATTGGACCAACTTTCCCTTTAAGAGCGTGGTACAAAAACTGTGTGAACAAGACCCTATTTAGACTGAAAACTAAGCTTCAGCCTGAAACACAACACCTCAGCAAAAGCCACACACACAAAACATACTGATTTTTACCGGATAAACTAGATACCAGACTTAAAAAAAAAAAAAAAAAAAAAAAAGTAAATTTCAAAGCAGCTGAAAATCTGTGCCATTTTTTTTACATGCCTTCACACCTACTATTTTTCTTTGCAGGTGGCACACAACAGATGCTCTTGCCTTTCTGGTCAAAAGGCTTGGCACCAAAATAATGCTCTTTCTACGAACATACACCTCAGGTAATACGAGGTCACTGGGCTATCACTTGGAGAGTTCCTCCTAACGTGGTACTTCAGAGTTAACCAACAGCAAAACTATCCCCTCTTCTCTTCCAATACACACAAACCTCCACAGAGAAGACAGGATAAATAGGACCTTATCTCATTCAATGCCACCATTTTTATACCAATTCCTTCATCTCATTTTTTGTGGGATAAGGCTGGTTAATTTTAAGACAAAATCCTTTCTTCTTGCAAAGGGCAAAATGAACCGCATAGCATCCTTCAGAATGGGATGAGGCATACTCCAAGTTCTCCTCATGAGAAAGGAGGAATTTGACTATATCACACACTAATTTAATGAGACGTTTAAACCTATTTTCAGGGAAGTCAGAAGTGCATAATTTTCAACCTTCTTTCAGGTAGCTGAAAAGAGTTGAACTTACTGTTCAACTTACCGAGGAGAGGGTAGAAAATAAGGATAAAGTGAATAGGGACCAGGAAGGGATCTGATAACTAGGTGTCATGGATGCTATTTCCTTAGCTGGTCTAGAATAAGAGACTTCCAGCACTTATAAAAGAATGTGCAAGACTTCTTTTCCATGTGTGTACTGACACATTGGCATCACTAAGTTCTGGATGTAGTTAATCTCAACTACAACTCAGTTCTTTGCTGCAGCCACTGCAACACATCATCAGAAGCCTAAAACAGGCAAACTTCAAATGCTATCACCTGGGAAAATAGAGGCAGTTTTGCTTGGGTTGCAGAGGTAAGCAGCCTAGATAAACTAATAAGGCAAGAGCGGTTTCTTTTCCTTGTTCAAGACTTTACCAGCAAAATAACCAAACTTGGGAAGAGAAACTGTAAGACCAGGTTAGAGAGCCTTTTCTGCTGGTAAGGTCTTGGACAAGGAAAAGAAACAGAAGTTCCACTTTGAGTCCTCCGATTTGCTTCCCAGACCAAACATGGCATCTTTCATTGTGATGTAGCACTTTTCATGTCCAAGGAAAAACTCCTGCCCCCTTTCCATTAAATGCAAGCCTTTCACTTCAGGGATACCAGCAGATCCCAGTGCAGGTAACCTTTGTTGTTATATTTCTCCTGTCTAATACCTTCAGTGGCAGGACACGTGTCCATTTTGGACAGAAGTTCACAAATCCTGTACATTAATGTAGCTGAGAGGCTAAGACTCTTAGTTAAAAAACGTAACTTGCTCAGATGAAAAGATTGGCTACTTTGTTAAAAATAAATGTATACATTTGTAAAAATTATGACCCAAAAAAATATATTAGAAGACTAATATTCAAGACATTTTAGAGAAAAGCAATGCATATGTGACACCCAAACATTTACACTTGTTTTGAGTGACACTTCTATTTCTGCTACAGAAACTCTAAAGGCATATGTGTGTATATGCATATATATATATGTATATATATATATGTATATGTGTGTGTATGTATGTGTGTATATGTAACAGATACAAAAACCTCCTCCAGAAGCAATGTTCTAGAACTAATTTCTCTGATTTCACCGAGTAACACTTAGGCACAGGATAGTGGAAGATGCACATAAACTATTTCAACATAAAGAATGTGGTCCACTTTCATCTGTAATTACTAAACATTTCCTTATGTTAATTTAGTACTCGTTCTTATGAGGAAAGTATCAAATGAAAAGCATTTTAAGTAAGTGCTTATGTATTTAGAGATGTAATTCTCTAGAAACTAGCATTTCCTCCTACTGTCTCAAGCTGCTGCCCAGTGTAAAGCAGGAGGTCTCAGTCTCATAATTATGTGCATGGTCCAGGACCTAATAAAGTAAAAGGCCCAAGCCAGCCCCCAGTGAAGACAAGTTCTCAAATATCAGTTTTGCTAGCATGGGAACACAGCACTCTCCTTGGTGACAGAGAGGGCAACTGCACCCTGCAGGGAAGCAACTATCTTGGATCTAAGATTTTAGGTTGATGCATGCCAGTATCTTTAGAAGCAGCATTGACAGACAGTAGCTGGAGGGGTGAGCAGCTGGTGACTGCTCTTCACAAAATAGGTAAGACAATAGCGCAAAAAGACATCAAACCAAAGAATAAGAGCATCCAAAGCTTAATCGACTATGCTGTGAATCTCAATGCATTTTTATTATTCCATGAGTCAAAAGAAGTGCTCAGAAAAGCTACAGACGAACATTTCTTGCAGTACTTTCTCACCCAGCACAGCAAACAATACACAATAGGGACACTATAAACTAAATAACTTTGCAGAGAAATTCCATCAACTCAGCCATGTGCCTATTTTAATGTTTCTATAAAAAATTCACACAAAAAGTTTGACTGAGTGAAAACTCTGAAGAATAAAGGCGAAAAAAAATCTCAGAAAGACACGATGCCATAGACAATAATGTGCCAGCAGTACTGCTTTTTAATTGGCATGATGAAATTTTTCTTTCCAAACTAATTCATCAAATCACAGTAAAGAATGACTGAATTTACAAGATATGAGCAACTCTTTCCATTTGAGGTTTTCACAGTATTTTCAGATTCTTGACTTTTCAACATCTGTAAGGTAAGGCTCTCTGTTCCACCAAAGAATTAATCTCTTTGCCTCAAAGCCTGATGTTGCAACCTTCATCACACAAGTACACGAGGGAAGGTGGACAGTTAAACAGGGGCTGACTAGGGCAAAACTAAGGATGAAATTTGACTCGATTAACTTCTGTATTTTGAATACCAGATTGAGTAATGTTCTGAACCAAGAAATGTATGGACAGCCCTAAAGCAAAGCTAAGCATCTTGTCTGCGGCTCCTCAAAGAAACAATTCACGTGTACTTACCTAAAAACCTACAGAGTAATACACCACCAAGACCCATGTGGACATGGGGACAAACCCCCTCATGTGTTACACAGTATCTCAGTAGTCCACTGCATGCAATATTTCAGTAGCACTGTCTCATTTTAGTACAGGTTCTTAATATTGTCCTTAAGGCTTCACAGTGTAAAACACTACTGCTGAGGTAGCAAGAGAAGTTTAAGGGAGATAGCTTACCCAGGAGATAAAACAACTAAGTGCTTAATGGCAGCATGGTCAAGCATATTTTTTCTCATTGATTCTTTCCCTCACACCCAAAAAGATACAACAGGAGCCAAAATACATCCTACCCAAGTTGCCTGAGCATAAGGCAAAGCAACAGGGAGGACAATTTCACACAACCCACCTACAGGCACTTAGATTAACTGAAGCACCTTCACCTCCTTTACAATCAACATACAGAGACAAGCTCTGTGAAAGGCTAATTCAGATCAAATAATGCTAAGGCACTTGCCAGCATGGTTTGGATCAGGAATATCTCCCTGCCATCTCCACTGAAGAGAAAGGGACTGGTGGATTAGCCAGTTAAAATAAGATGCCTAAAGGTCGACGGTGAAAATACCATCCCAACTTCCAGATCAAACAAGCTCTGCTTAGTATGTGCTGTTTGTTAGGATGTGAAAACCAGGCAGCTACATCATCCTTTTTAACCCTTCAATTAAGTTAGGAAAAAAAAAAAAGGGTGTTTTAAATCTGGAAACAGTCAACAGCTAGGACTGCTATTTTACTTCAGAAAAAAAGCTACTATTAACAACACCTAATGTGTTGTTTTATTAGTGAGCATGAGATAATCTAGCTTTTGAAAAGTTTAGCTCATGACAAAGGTTGAATTACCAGAATAATGCAGTGCACAGGGTGAAAATGAAGTATCATCAGATTGAACTTTTTCTCTGTGTTCTGCAAGACATTTTACATTCAGCAGAGGTGCAAGAGCAACCTTTGCATGTTTTCTAAACACATAATAAGTTCAAACAATTCAAAAAGAGAGGCTGAGTTCAATATCTGTAAGTTTCTTCTCAATATTATAAATACATTAGAACTGTGAATCAGAAGCACTACTAAAGGCATCAACTTGATTTCATGTGTTTAGCTACATCTTTAGTTTTCATTATAAAGTTAACAGACTTGTGGTTAGGTCTTGTAAAAATTTTGACTGAAAAATTAGTTTTTAAAACATGAGACAGTTATGCACATTTATTGTAAAGGTTTTAATATATTACAAGTTTAAGCCACTATAATAAGCCATCAACACACTAAAATTTGTATCAAAAAGATACCCTTAGCCATTGCTATAAATATACCAGCAATTTTAATTAATTCACAACACCAAATTAATGACTTTGCTTTTCACAATAAATAAAAATATACAGGAAAGATATCTCAGAAGTTCACCTAAAATTGTGAGCAGCAAGCAGTAAAACTGGTGAACTATACTGTAAAAAAACTCTTTCATCAATATAAAGTGGTAATTACATATTTTTGCTTTTGTTATAGAAATACTCAAGATTTTTTACCATTCAGACACAAGCACATAATATCACACATACAAGTTTTGCATATTCAGAAGACACAAAATACAAGTCTGTCACTGATCTCCATCTTCACAGAATAGAAAATCCACCTCTTTCAAGGACGCCAGGTGAATAATAAGGTCTAAGCACGAGAAGAAATGCAGGCACTTGCTCTTCAGCCCAAATTCAGGTACCTTCCAAACAGCATGAAACTAGTGATTTTTCATCCAGCTCTGTGAAAGGAGTATCCTACTGATGGGGTCGAACCCCACTACTTGTCTCGGTGGCCAAGGCTAGATTTCTCCTGCAGAACCAGGAGGAGAAGGAATTGTTGCCACCTCAGCAGCATGCAATCCCGGGAATACAAAGGGGATTCCCATTGTCATTGTCTTCATCTGCAGCTGATCATCACCAGCACTAGCAAGGCAGTAGCTTGCGCAGTTATCTCCACAGCGGGCAATGTCACAACCCGACCAACAGCACAAACTACTACCTCAGCCAGGGCCCTGGTGCTCCCGACCCCTTCTGAAGGGGGAAACAAGCAGGCAGACAACACGGCAGCGACAAATGAAATTAGAGGGAAAAAGAGAAGAAAGATAAAAGGGCTCTGAGGTCTTTTGATGATCCTCGTCTCCTTTATCTGCTGCAGACATCAACCAGACTCCTCTCGCCTGACTGTGAAAAGCAAAGGGAAACCCCGCCCAGCTCCCTCCCCAGATTTGCCCTTTTCCTTGCATGACCTGAAACCGACGGGAAGAGCTTCATTTATCAGATACATTACAGACCCCAGCTGGTACAGTAAAGATCACGTTTAATTTCAAACAGCCACAGTTCCGCAAGCCTGTAACAGATGGGCCGGGGAGGGGGGAGCAGGGAGGGAAGGAAGAAAGGCGAGGAGCCGGGGGAGGCAGAAGGGGGGAGAGAAACACAGCCGAAAGACAACCACCCCCCACCCCCGACCATCCAGCCGCCCTCCTC
>NC_031773.1:30879820-30982119 GCF_001522545.3 Parus major | reverse complement strand
GATGGGCCGGGGCGCTCCGAACCCGGCCCCGCTCGCCCGGGGACGCGCCGTGTCGCCGGCCGGGGCGAAGGGACCGCGGAAGGACCCCCCGCTCCGGCCGCTCGAGCGGGGAGCCCCCGCCGCCTCCGCCGGCGGGAAGGAGGAAGCCGAGCCCTCTGGCGAGGGCGCCGGAGGGCCGGGGAAGGGAAAGCGCTCGCCTTGCCGAGGCCGCAGACAAAGGAGGCGCCGTGCGGGCGCCGCGGCTCCGTCCGCCCGCCCGTCCCTCGCCGCCGCCGCCCGTGTGTCCGGCTGAGCCATAGAGACCGCGCGGCGCGGGGGGAGCGCGGGGCGATCCGCGCCACGTGACCGGGCATGTCACTCACCCGGCCGCCGCCATCTTGCGGAGGGAGGGGGAGCGCTGCCCCCGCCGAGTGCCCAAGATGGCGCGGGGGGCGCGGGGCCGCTCCTCACAGACGGGGGCGCTGCGCTCTTCCCGGGGCGGCGGGCACGGCCGGGCCGAGCAGGGCCGCATTTCCCGATCCCGAAACGCCGCTCCCCAAAGGCCGCGGCCGGACCGGGCCCACGGAAGGCGCTGGCGGGGCGGGCGCGAGCAGCGGACTCGAGCGGGTACGGGAGCGGCGCGGCACCGGGCGGCGGGGCAGGAGACCGGGGCTGCCACCACACGGACCGCTTTTGGACCGGGATTTTTAACTCCTCAGCCCGAGAGGCACAGCCGGAACGGGCTCTCAGCGTACTTACAGTACCTTCCTTGGCTCTGGACTTTTAATTTGGAAGCCCTTTTCTTTCTAAATGTAAACAGACTCCATAGCGATTACTCCACAGAAACTGACCTCAAAGAAACCCACTGTGAACCTCATTACAGATTCACGAAAATTATAAGTACTAACTTTCTTACTGTTCTATCTGTCCTTCAGCACCAACACATCTATAAACAAATCTATTGAATAAACAGATACCAGCACACCAGAGGGATTAATTAGACTGTAAGAGTTACAAAAAAAAATGAAATGTGTTACTGTGTATACAAAAACTGCATTAACATCAGTGGTGCAGAATATGGAAACAGGAATATGGACAATAGTCTTTAAGTTTCTAATGCAAAAATCTATCTACAACATAAGTTAAGAAGGAAATGCAATGCCTTTTATGACAACTTGCAACAAATTTGCAGTTGAGAAAGCTGCACGGGAAAGAAGCCAAAACATTGCCACCTTAGAGACAAAGATAAAATACATTACAATTAGGTAGTTCCCCGTTTTTGAAGTTGCTATCTACATGAAGCATCAGGCACAATTAGATCACAGATCACTTGTTTAAAATGTATTTAAACCAGTGACATTCTGTTGGAGAAAACATGCTAAGAGATTGTGTATGATGAGGTGATCCTGAAGTTTGTGTGTTTTTGATAGTGTGGCATGTTAAAGAACATTCTACAGCTGAGAAAATGGAAGCACCCAGTAACTCAGACTTCTGCTTCTGGAAGGGACTGTTCAATCTCCTCCAGACTGATTTCTCTCAATTCCTGTTTCCCTCTGTAAATCCATATTTCTCACATGGACAGGGAGACTGTATTGTATTGTATTTTTTGAGGTCAGCTAAGGAGAGGCAAAGTATTACAAATACGGATGCACCAAGGAAACGTATGCTCCGTTCCTGCTCAGTTAAGTTTGTGTACACATAAAAAACTCAGTTCTGAAAAAGAAACACAATTTAAAATTGGGACATTTAAGTGTTTATTAAAAAGAAAAAGCAGAAGCTAGATATTTTCATACTTTTTCCTATTAAATACTCAGATTTATTTTAAGTATATTACAAAATACATCAGCACTGGAAAAAATCCTCAAAACTTAAAATATTAAAGTTTTTATTTAATTCTGGGTTATTTTTTACTTTTTTTTTAATGTGTTCTCTTCTGTTCTAAGGCCACCTCAACTATAAGGTAAAGCAACTTGTACACAAGACTTTCAGTATTTCATATCTCAATGACTTATTTTCCTATATTAAGGTCTCTTTTATATTTGCTAATTAACAGACTGAAATCCATCTTAAAATCATAAGAATATTTAGATAGTTTCTTACACAAGGAATTAGCAATTTCTGTTTGAAGAAAATCAGCTCTTCTGGGTGACAGTAAAATGTCAATTAAAACCACATCATTTGGATAAATTATAGGAAGGGGCGATAACTATAGAATACTCTTTCTATTTGGAGTTTGGTAAGTTAAATGATTGAAAGATTTGTCATTTATAATGTCTAAACAGAAATTGTTTTTAAAATTCTAATTGGGTGTCAGCACAAACTACTGGCAGATACTCAACACACATCACAGTTTATAATATGGCGAATCAGAAGACCTATACATCTTTTTTGACTTGCATTTATCTAAAAAGTCCAAGATCTATTACAGCAGATCCTGGAAAGCAATGAAAAATTACCTAAAAGGGAACCACCCACCTTCTTGATTCATGCTGTAATGCGAAGCTCTGAAAGGTTTTGAGGATGGGAGCCCCAGTTACTTCCAGTAATTCAAGTTTTATTTACCAAGAGTCTAAATATGCAGGGACTTTCAAAGAAGTAATGTTTACTGGCAAATATTTTATCATTTTCTTAAGAGATGACAAATTCAAGTGCCAAAAATAAGAATTCAGGCACCCAAGTGGAAGGTATCAGAAGTAACTAACACTTTGCTGACCTGAAACACTTGTGAAAAAAGCAGCAGTTAAATGTAATATATAAAACAATCAGAAAAATTATTTGATGAGTATACAAAAGTGTAGCAGTAATGGAAATGCTTGGTTCTGTTTACTGAGTTTATGAAGACAGTAACATCATGTATCCATCCAAACTGGCAAACCAATGGAAAACCAAGATGGATTGGTAGCAGGAAGAATTTAAGACTCAAAAAGAACTCAGCTTTGTACAGTAACTGTAGATCTCTTAACTCTTCATGTAATTATTTAGACTAATGCCATGACTACAAGGAAGTCACAGCATGTTGTCCCTTGCAGACAGAGGTTACAACAGATAAATACTTGAACATTATCTCCACCCAGGAAAAAAACAGGCAAGCCTTAGAGCAAGCCCTTACAAAGGATTTGTAAAAACCCAAAAGACAAACAAACAAACAAACAGAAACCACAAAGATGTTCTTAGGGGAACTCAAAAAAACTGTAGCACCACAAACACACTGCAATAGCAAAGTCAACTGCTTCTACAGTGGCTCTCTCATCCTCTCCCTTTTGGGATGTCTAAAGTAAATTAAAAACCACCATGAACCACCAGATGCCTAAGCCTAATGCTCTGATAGCAAGAACTGTCACTTCCACATAGCAACTTAGATGATCTTTAATGATGGAATGACTCTACTGCCAGGCCTGCCTATTCTGTCTTCCCTGACTGCAAATGAAACCCAGGCTATTTAATCTTGTGGTAGACCTCAAAATTTTAGCTACCTAAATCTCAGAAGAGAAATCTTTGTGCATCTCAAAGCAGATGCTCCATACTGCCTCTCATAAGTTTGATCACAGGAGGAATTATTTCTTTTAAAAGTGACTTCTATTCAATAATGACTTAAATAAAGAAGAAACTACATTTTAAGCCTGATTTTGCATCTGCATTCATCTCCTCTAAAAGATTATTATTATTTCATTGGCAATTATTTAAATATTTGTTTGCAATTAAATATAGTCCCACTAAGTCTGGTAACTTTTTAAAACTAGGGAATACATTTTACATAGGTAAGATTATATTGTTTGCTAGATGCTAAATGGTTATGTTTTATTTGAAAACATCCGAGTACATTTTTTGATTATTTAACACTTCATTTGTTTGACAAGAGCTCTGGATTAAAAGTACAATAATGTGAAAAATGGCATTCAAAATAGTTCTTAGATTGATCTCTTTTAAATGTATTGGATATATCCATGAAATACATTTTGTTAACAAAGAGTACATAACTGATTGTTTCAGGTCGCCAGTGCCTTCAAGCTTTTAGAGAGAGCAGATTTTACCTTCACAGGTCTATCCTGTGTATGGAAGAGGAGAAAAAAAGGCAGAACTTTTTCAATTCCTAACCCATTTCCAAGTTTGACCTAGTTGTTTGAATTGAGTTGGTTAAAGTAATTTTTAAACTGCAAGAAAGAGCTACTACTATCAGACTGAAGTTTAACACTTCAAAAACTTGCTTCTCACTCTATAAAGAGGATGAGGCTCATACTACTCCATCAGTTCAGTGCATTCTCTTTGAGACTTTGGCAACAAAACTGCTTAAAATTTTAATCCAGTATAGTGCATACAGCTGTAACAGACATTAATAATTTTGTATTTTGAGAGAAAATGTTTAATTTAAATAACCCTGTTCTAAGATAAATGTTTATCTTTCCTCATTTGTTCTAGGGCAGTACTTTGTGTAGATTCTGAAGCTCATTTTAGTGGTAAGGTAATACCATATAATGCTTTGCCAAGCCCAGAGGCATGAACAGATGTTCAGTAAGTAGATCTGCAAGTAGAAGTCATGATCTACTCCAGAAACTAGTTCTTTGCACATGTACATCCCAGCAGCACTGTGCACTTACTATTCCTGTCCCCTTCCATGTTTTCTCATGGCAGAGGTTGATCAAAACCAGTCTGCTGTCTGTGCTCTCTCTGAATTGGTGGCAATCCAGTTTTGCTGCCATTTTTCTATGGAGCCTCTGAGCCCCACCCCTCATGACCAGGCATTTGTCTGTGATATGACAGGGGACATATGAAATGTGAGTCTTCTGGCAAGGAAGCCAGAAGCATGAGCAATTTCTTGGCAACTTTAATTGTTCTAAGTAAGAAATAGTTAACATTAAAAACATCAGACCGAATGATAGCAAGCTTTACGTTTCCCACCACCACAGCCTCATGAACTTCTGCAGTCTTGAAGCAGCTTCAGCTTCAGAGACACCACTGGAGACTTGTGTCAAAGTCTAAGGCAGATATTTTGTGCAGAGAGAGCAGCAGGAATGACCCCAATTTGAAGATTAGGGTCTCCAGTAACAAAACTGTGAAGATACCAGATACCTGACTTCCAAGGGCTTTCCTTTCTTATTTAATTATTGGCAATCTCTTCTGAAAACAAAACAGACCAAGGGGCCAATGCCTTTGAGTATGTTTCAACATCACAGTATTTTTGATTGAAGAAAAATATGGTAACTGTACTTAATTCATTCTTTCCATAAGGAATACATTTTAGGTGAAAAGATAACTACACTGGTGATAAATGAGATTACTTATGAATTAAACTCTTAAGGCAGGCATCTAGATCACCAGTGGAAATAAATGTGTTAACATGGAGAAAGAAAAGCTTACCAAAGTGATTATAAAAATAAGCTTATCTGAGAGTTCCTCTAAACATAGATAATAAATTCAAGCAATGAATAATTTCATCTCTTGCTAGTGAAATCTATAGTTAGCACAGTAAACAAACAGGTAAGTCTTATCCTTTTTATCAGTTGTTTCATAATCAAGACAAATTCTTAAATTAGGAGCTCAGAAAAAGAAGGATCAGTTTTTAGCATGTTACTCTGATAGGACACAAGGACATCACAAAGATAATCTTAAAAATACTGAAGTAACTCAGATTAGTTCTTTAAATTCCAGGAAGAAATTCTTCAGGCTCAGTCAATTTGACAACATGTAACCATTTCCTCTTCTGTCTCCCTTTTTCTAAGCAAGCTTCTTCAATCTTTGTCACCCACATCATTTACACAAGCAATAGACTGGCAGTAGATTTCTGATGTTTTTGATTAGCCATCACCATAACAAAACAAAAAATTCAACACACAAATTGCAGTTCTGAACCAAAGACCATCACCTGTGTGAACAGCTGTACTCTTTTAGTAGTCAGCACTTTTGTTAGTACAAATCTTTTACTATTTATGCATTTATTCTCTGTTAGCTGACAGGTATATCTACTTTCATTCCTATCTGTTAGTTAACACTTATCTTTGGTGGTATCTGATGCCTATCTTTCATAGGCCTCCCTTCACTGTTTGAAGTTCCTTGTTTAATTGAGCTGGTCTCATTACAGCTTGTCTGGCACATACTTTCAGTCATGACCTTTACACCTCCAAGAACCTGTCTTATCTCCTCAGTTCCTCTCTTACTTCAGAGTTGTCTCCTGCAAGATCTTACGTAGCAATTTTGTGTGCTCTGTCTTCTTCAAGTCCAGTCATTTTTCTTTTGAGGTTCTCCCTCTCCCCTAAGAATTGTGAATATTTAATTTCACTTTCTTTCTTACACAAGTTGTCTTAAATCACCCATCCAATACTTTACTCGCTGCTTCTGTGGTCATTCTTGATTCCAGCAATTGGTTCTTAGTGGATATAATGTCTGTCCTAAATTAGACAGCAGTCATATACTTTGAGTAAGACATAAATCTGAACAGTACAGCTCAGCTATGAGCTCTCAAGAGCATCTACTCTCCAAATGAAATCTGTGCTCTACACTGACAATTATTTTTATTGGACTTGTACTACTTGCCTTGATATACAAAATATTGTCTATACAAAGAGTCTCTGCCTCCAACAGTCACAACTGAAGCACGCACAAAAAGCACTGTCAGAAGAAAGGGGTGAAAAATCCTGGGAGAAGCTTTTCTTGGGGAATAAAAATATCATATCAACATTTTGTTGATGGTTAAATGGTTTTCACCTACAGATATAGACAATGTCTGTGCACTGTTTTGGATT
The DNA here is from genome assembly GCF_001522545.3 of Parus major. Lineage (NCBI taxonomy): Eukaryota > Metazoa > Chordata > Aves > Passeriformes > Paridae > Parus > Parus major. Next base: position 30,975,403 of record NC_031773.1, on the reverse strand, counting down.
CCAATTCAAACAAAACCTACACACTAGAGCTGCCTTATTTGGAACTTTCTGACACCCCCCACTCTAAGCTGTTTTACTGGGCCTATAGCAGTAGCACAGTCAGAATGTATTCTGCTCACAAGGCAGCTGTGCACAGCAATTTCTCTCTCTGGTGTAGAGCCTCACTTTATTCAGGAGGACTGAAGCTGAAGGTTGCCTACCCATACAGAAAATGAGTAGCTAGCTGAAAATGTGAGGTGAGCAACTAGTGAAGAGACACAGAGCAGAGCTGTATAGAAACCCATGAGTAGAAAATGTGCTTTCCTCCTCCCTCCCCCCAAGAACTGTCATATCTTGAGCTTCTAAATGAGTTTCTGTAAAATACACTGATGGCTAGTACTTGTGTTTGCCATTGTGAGGAAAAGAAAGGCATTAACCTCACTAAAAGTACCTTGGTGGTGAGTTCAAGGCCAGCTATGGAAAGATTTGCTCTTTGGCAAGAAGAAACAACTCAACCTGGGTAAAAAAAGAATCCCATCTGCAGAGTACAATGATAAACTACTCAAATTTCACACACATACTCTTATTTACTCTTGTAAATAACTAACAGTGACCATGTGTTTCACATGGTTTAATGTCCAGTAACATTCTACAGTTCATCAAATAAAGCAGGTGGAGAAGCAGGCTTATGTACGAGGGAACAAAACAGATGTCCAGTTAGATAACCATCTCTGATGACAAGTAAATAACTACTGTAGGTTACTTCTGGGAATAAGACTTTCTATAAGAACTTCCCAGCTTGAGATATCTGTTCTTTCTTCATAAGCAGTTACTATGCAATCTTAAATCCTTATGTACATTAAGGCAATGGTCATAGCACTGAGACGTACAAGTTTTCCCAAATAATCCAAAGTCTTGATATGAACATGCTAATAAACTATTAATTTTCTCTTTGGATTCCCATCTGTGTCTTTTTTGAAGTTGTGAACAAAAAGGAAAAAGGTGAAGATTGGTTAGATTTAATAAGCAATTAATGCTTATCTTCTAACTTCCAACTGACACATTTCTATACAGTCAGCTGCACCACTTTTTCAGCTGACTTCAGTGACACACTGCAGACGCCATCCTGAAAATGTCCACAGGTTTTAATTTTCATGACTAAGCAACCCTGCAGACTTGAAATTAACTTGGATATGAGTCTGCTCAACAGGTAATGTTAAATTAATTCAGTTTCTTCTGGAACAAGATTTATCTTTCTAGAATAGGAACATGTAAAAATGTGAAACTTAAGTATTCAAAAATGCTGCTTGCCTCAATGGAGCCCTAAGAATGCTTAGCAAAAAGTACAAATAGGAAAAAGAAATTGATATTTCAAGTTGGAAGAAATATTTGAGTGTCGGACAAGAAGGCACATTAAAGGGAATAATTCTTGCTCACAGACAAAATTAGTCAATGAAAACATTTCCTAAGCTAAGTAGCTTTTAGTTTTCAAACTATTTATACAAAATAAGCAGTTTTAATACAGTCAACCTCAGACTGCATGACCAAAACATGCTTCAAATAGCACAGGTATTATTCATTTTGTAATTAAGAGGAAAGGATGGTAAATTAACTCATTGGTAGTTTATTTCAAAACCTTTTGAAGATTAGTATTCATAGGTGTAAAGTAGTCTAAGCTCTAGAGTCAAGAAAGACTCATGCATCCCTTTTTGAACTACAGACAGATGAAGATTTGCCTTAATGGACAAACACCATCTGTATTATCAATGAAAAATCCATTCAAAACTAATTAGAAACAAATTCACCCATAGCTTGGACCACACACCTATATATTCTAAAACAAAATAATTCTCTTCTTTCCTGTCTACAGTTTATTTCTTTAAAGACCTCGACTTAGCTTCCTCTAATTAGGAGAGCAGTTGTCAGGTTTTCACTTTCAGAGTATGGATGATGTTGTTGCTTCTATGCAAGATCCGGTTCTGCAGTTTACTGGAACTGCTCCTCCAGAGAAAGTATTTTGACATAAATTCTATTAACAAGAAACATTTGTTTCTTTAATGTAAACTGTATTCTCTTAAAACTATTCAGGTTTGACAATTAAGTCCCATACAACTTTGGTCACAGAAATGTGCAAGGTCTTGAATCCTCTTTAATATTTACTGTACTTGAAACAGAAAGCTTTTAAAGGACCATAAACTGGAGACTTGTGGGAGCGAGCTGTCCAAAGAACTGCCTGGAGAACATTATTCAGGCAGGGTAACCCTGACCAGTTCATCACACCTACAGCTTGAAGCTTCTACATCTTTTGCACCTATTCACATGTACCAATCAGTGTTCCTTTAGTGAGGAAAGTGCAAACCAAACAGATGTAATACCATTTCTTATGCATGATAATCTTTTAATATCTACAAAACACTTGAAACAAAACCCTAAACATAAGCTCTGAAATCCATAGAAAGGCACCTGTCTTTGTTTTTTTTTTTTTACATTTGGCCTTTGTGCTTTCACGTCACAGATTAAAAATGTGAATACAGGTGAAACATTATTGAAATCAAAATCCATTAAATAAGAGTTTAAATGCTAGATCCCAAACTTTAAAAACAATGCTATTGAAAGTGGTTTGCTTCAATTGTGTATAATGTTAGTCAAACAAATTCACATTACTTAATGACAATTTTTACTGCATTTCTAACTGAGTAACTATCTTCAGAAATACACTTCCCATGGTTTTTATCAGACAGTTTATAATTAAAAGATTAGAACAATTGGGTTGAAAAGACATTACAAAACAAAACACTTAAAATTATTGAACCAAATATTACAGCCAAGTATTTTAGATATCTGAACTTGCCTTTCCTGGGTCATGATTCAAAGACTGTGATACTTGCCAAGAAGGTGAAAAAAGGCTAACAACCCTCATATACGTTTGTTTTCTTTTTAAAGCAAGGCTGCAACTGCAAAAATTGATAGAGTTAAGTAGAACAAACATCTTGAAACAAATTTATTATGAAGTGAGGTATGGTAGTGTTGAAGTGCTACAGTGGATTTCTGCATATTCAAACTTATTTCAGGTCAACTACTCTGAAGTTTGAGATCAACAGACTGTGACCGCCTGCTTCAATCTTTTGTTATATGACCCTTTGCAGATGTCCAATGGCCACAAAGAAGATACATTCAATTAAGCAAAAACTAACATGATCAGATATGAATGAGCATATCTGGAAATTTAGAAGGCAAAATGTAAGTAAAAATGCAAGCATACAACTTATTCATAATAAATACATTTTCAAGCATTTGACATTATCAATATTTTTAAAAGAATTTAAATAATAAATGCAACTATTTTATACATAACTGTACCATTTATTATACACACAAGTATATCAGTTCCCTTTGTTTACAAAGGCTGGTTACAGATATATGGAATGTTACAGTACCATCTTGCATAAAATTTTAGTACAATTCGTACTTCAAAAAAGGGTGCAAAACACCAGCCTAATAAATCTGACTGAATTGAAATATTTTTAATTACATCATTAACACATACACAACAAGCTGTACATAAGCCCACTTTTCAATCACCACTTCAAGATACTGTAGCAAGTACATTAGATTATAAATGATTCCAACTAGTCAGTTAAATTTATTAAAGGTTTGCACTGCTACTCACTCTGGAACCTTTGAGATAAAGCCTGTATTCTTACTGAGCTCTTGTTAGTACAGTTAAGAGGCAGTCAGCACTGGTTGCCAAAGTACTAGTCACAAGAGATTTCCTCAGAGAAACTTCACCCAGGAGCAAACATTTTTGGATATTCCCTTCAAGAATAAAAAAAGTTTTTATGGGGTCAAGACTCTCCATTCTGTACCTTGGCTGCTGGTGGATGCATGAAGTCCTTAAAGGGAACCAGTGCCTCCTTCAAAGCAGAGCACACTTCTGAGGATGAGCAGGTGATACATTCTACTAAAGTCGGGTACAAGGCAATAACTTGTGCCCATGTGCTAGAATCAACTGCAGGGGAGAAAAGAACACACTGAATCACTTACCATTGTCCAAATACTGACTGTAGACTTTTTCCAATACCTCTAACTAAAGGCAGATTCACAGTGTGCCTAAACACAGGTACTTAGTGCTATACAGACACTATGGTATCCATGCTGGGCACTCAGATATGGGGCCAGGACTTCTGCTGGAGAACCATTTGTTTTTTCAGCTTCAGCTGGAGGCCACATGGGATAATAACTCTGGACTAGGGCTACATACCTGTGTTTCTATGCATGAATCATTCACTGTGTCTTTGGGATGAAGAACTGACAAATTTAAGATAATACTTCTATTCAATCTGTAATACACATGTGCTTTCTGCCTGCTTTTCTCAGCTATTGACAGAAAATTGAACTGGATGCACATTTCAGTTTTGGAAGATTATCAGCAATGAAACTTTCTATTGATTTCAGATAACTTCAGATTACAAGAGCTACAGAAAGCAAAGGTAGAAACACTGGACAAAGATCCATGGTAAAGTTTTATTAGTCTAACAAGTAAAGTTAAACATTGTAGCATGATTCTTATTATAATGTCACTTCCTTGCTTATTTCTGTTTTAGCTCTGCTTTCAAAAGAGAACAAACCCCTGCCTTCAGACAACATTAATAATTATCTTAAATAAATAAAATTATTAAAATGTAAGAGAAGCAGGAGTGAAATGATTCTGTAATTTGTCCAGTGAGTGACACTGGAAAGTGTGTGGGAGGTTTGGCAAGTCTTGCTGCATACAGCCTGGAGGAAGTATGTCTCTCATTGCAGAGAGAGAGATGTGGGGAACAGTCCACGGCTTCTCTACCTCTCTAAGAGGAAGATGCACCAAAGCACTTCAGTTAACTTCAGGGTTAGCCAAAAGGCTTTATGCATCCTGGCATAGTTCTGCCTGCACACTTTTGCCATGAACCTTAGAAACCACATCATCATAACCCCAGCTGCTCAGTGATGATGCAAATGAGGCATTGCCTCTTTCCAGAAAGCCACCTGCCTGTTTTTCTGGAAAGGCTGGTTTGTTTGTTTTGTTTCAGGATTGAAAAGGGTTGGTTTTTTTTTCTGTTCCTCCTAATATCAAAAGCAGGGAGGAAGAGGGCAGTGTTGTATACACAATTTTGTCAGAATTTCAGAGTCCAATACAGTGGACTTGACCAAGACTTGTGATTAAGAATCTTCCAAGTTCTTCCAAGAACCTCCACGCATACCGGAGGCGCAGCTTACAGGAGGAAAAGGATAGTGAGTCCCTCTTCTAAGTTGAGGTGTTTCAGTTGACTCAGCCCTTTAAATACATCTATCAAACATGTACTCAAGCATCAGTGAGCTAAGCTCAATACAGGGGACAGAAAATAATAGAGCAGGAAGAGGGAGAGCAAGACCACGAGTGTAAGTATCTAGCAGCCTGTCCATGCATTTAACTTGTACACGCCTTTAACTGCAGGGTGCACCTATGTGAACATGATCCATAGCAATCTAAAAAGGTATTGTGAAAAGGAAAAAAAGGATCTAGCAAAACTTCATATATTTAAGAATTCCTAATATTTTATGGAACGGGTTTTTTTCTTTGTTTTCAGAAGACTCAAAGCTTTATCTAATAAAGGACGCCATAAATTGAAGTTTTCTTTTATTAAACATATCTTAGGTCCTTATACTTCTAGTCACACTGGAAAAACTTTGTGGGATTTCTTGCCATTTGTCACCTACATATACAAAGAATTACAGAATATTGACTTTTACAGAGTCCACTTTTCTTTCCAATTTCTGGGAAAACTACTAAAGGAAATAATAAATACATATTTGTGGTAGATGTAATGTTACCTTGTTTGGAACCATGTTATTTATCAATAACTTACCATTTTCAGGTTGAGTCTTTTTAAGTGAATCTATGAGAGTACTGACAGCTTTTAAAACAAAAATGATTTCTGTGACTTGCTGCCTACAAATGAAAAAATGCAAACAGTCAACTACTCATTTTTGTTTCAAGAATGTAAGTTTTATAGAAAACGTTTCCCACCATCATTGCTGTTGTCTCAGCTAAGATGGCTTTAACTTTGAAATGGAAATAGTAACACCATACAAATCTCAGTCTGAAAAGTATGTGATAAGACTAACAATTTCCACATTCATGATAAAATCCTTTAAAAGTGAAGTGAATTTCAAGTAAGTTCCCATTTTAAAGAATTTCTTAGTTTTTCAGTCTAATTTTTCCATTTCTAGAACAATTACTTGAGTAATGATTCACAATATTGCTGTTTGGATGTTTTATTTTGAGGAGATTCTACTCAGCTCTCAATTTAGAAACTACACATAGCTCTACTGGGAATAAAAGGAAATCAAATTTCAGAAATATAATGCTAGAGATATCAGAAATATTGTTTCAGTAACTGAAACTGTAGTAACAGCACAGAATATGACCATTGTTACTTAAAGGTTTTTAAAAAAAATTGGGTACCAGCATTTTCTTTGAAATATCTAACTCATAAACATTTCCCTGCCTTTTAAATTTCATTCTCTCCCTCCCCACTGATTTTTTTCATGACTAAGTGATATTTTGAATGCAAACTTCTTCTCATAAAGTCCTGGTAATACCTTTATGTTCTGAAGGCAATGCACATACCGTGGAAGAGGGCATTTGCCACTCAATCTCTCATCTTCTATGTAGCGATGCAATACATCCTGTGACCTTTTCAAGAGCACAGAAAGTGCCATTCTAGAGATGTAGCCTTCTTGAGGAGTTGTTACTTTATTACTGAATGAAAACTGGAGCAGTGTTTCAAAACACACCTTAGAAAACTCTTCTCTCATTCGAATATCTATTTCGGCTTCTGTCAAAGTAAAATGATGCATTTCAATTAAGCAGTGTGTATGATGCTGCATTTCAATCCTTTTATTATATGCTGAGAAAAGTTTACCACTCCTCTAGTATTAGAAAATATTAACAAGGATAAGAACAAATATTAAGAATACGTTCTAAGAAAAAATGACTGTGCAAAAATCACAATAGTTCTGAACCTAAGAGATGAATTATGCCACATTCTCAGTAACACGTCACATACCTGACATTGCTTTAATTATAAAATACATGAAATCACCTAAAAACAGCAAACTCAATCCTACATTATAAATACTCATATTTGGTACTGTACAATATAAGTATTATTCTATGTAACAACTTATGTCCATTTTTTTTCCTCTTTCCAAAAATCCCTACAAATATTTTTTTCTTACAGGCAGAGAAGTTACCTGGCCATATAGTTACACTAAGGTCATTCAGGTTTTAAGAACAGGATGTCTGTCTCACAATTGTCTGAAATTATTATTAGAAGTGGCACAAAGGAAAATAAACTGTAGATAGTAACACAAGCACATTATTATATATGATACTGTCCAAGCAGTAAGGAAGTAATTTTTTAAAAACTGCATGGAAAGCTTGGCAACTTCCACAAAATATAATTTATAAAAAAAAGCTGGATATCAAACAGTCTATACTGAATACAAGCCAGAGAACTTCAAGTCTTTATCCTTATAAGTACACTCAACATTTTAATTATTTTCTAGTAGATTTAAACACCCTAATTTTTTTTTCATTCAGGTACCATACCTGTAAAGGAGGATGACTGAGAATGTATTGAGCCTTTATTGAGCATAGTCATTATCTGACCAACAAATTCCTTAGGAATAAAATTAGCATATGGTAGTATTTCTGTGCTGATAAGCTGCACCACCTAAAATAAATTATATATATTTACATTAGTTCTATAAATACTAAAACTGTAAATCTAGTATGAAGAAACATTTAAAAACATTTAAAGAAGAAACATTTGAAATGTTTGTAATGAAGAAACATTTAAAAAGAGAGAAAGGCCTAATTAGACTTTTCAAAATCTTCTGTTGCTAGCATTTAAAATTTGCAGATATGTCTGAAAGAGCGGTCTTGCATGGGACTTGAAATTTGAAGTAAAAACCTTTCCCCCGCTACTTTTGCCAGAGTTCCTGATCAGATTTCAAACGACATTTGAAGTATAATCTTCAAGTTGAATTTATGGATTTGAAAAGAGAAGATTTAACGTTAGGAATCTCTCCCTCCCTCCACCCCAATTCAATACCCTCTCTATGACATTAACACACATATCCATCCCTAGCAACATGACATCTGCAAAGCAGAACATGTGTGCTAATTATCTAAATGAGTTTAAGACAATACACATTAACAGAAATGCTTTCTATCCTTTTCTTGCTCCCATTCAGGAACAAAATGGGTTTAGATCTCCATAAATGAATGCATTAGATTTGAGAGTTCTGCTCATTGCAGGAAGAACTGGTCTCATTTTTCATCCAGGTAGTTTGTATCTGGAAGGATGATGGGTGATGAAGCCACAGATACTGCCATGCCTTCTCTGCAACTCCTTTTGCTTTGTATCCCTAATCTTTGTTCTGCCACTTTTTTTTTTTTACTTTCCTGGAGCAAAGGAAGTCCCTCCTCACTTCAGGTAACATCTTCTCCTAATTTTCTTTGGCCTTATGCAACTGAACATTATCTCTTAACAATTACAGTTGCACTGCACTAAACTACACATAATTTTTTCATTTATGCCAAAGCTTCTCAGTACAGAGAACACATCTTAAGGGCAACAATGTCTAAGAAAAAAACAATTTTTGCTGACCACCCCCTCAAGAGAAGGCACTAATTTCAGGTTTAATTGTCAGCTTTCTCTGTGGTCTACAGTTACCAGTGTAGGTGCTCAGCAATAACATAATAAATAAGGATCACATAATGAGTTAGAGACAGAAACACATTCTGGCTTAGCCAGGTTTTTATGCTGTTTTGAAGTTGAGATGACAAGTAGTTTTTGGCATTCCAGTTCCTACTTTTTGTATCACCCTGAAGCAGCTGAATTCTGGACCTATGAATTTCCTGTGTTATTTTCAAAAATGAAAATATTACAGAAAAAAGTAATGAAAGGGTAACTTCAAGAAATTATTTCAGAACAAAATACAACTTGTGAATAACACTAACTCATTAATTTCAACAGTATGTTATAGGCTCCTTACCTCAACATCAATACTCTCATTCTTCTGAAATTCTTGAATTGAGAGATTATCAGGAGGAGTACTAAAAATAAACATACTATGTTATACTTTAAATTTACAACATGTGTAAGGAGATAAGTATAGGCAAATGCATTACATTTACAGTTATTACATGCATCAAGTTGGTACTATTATATGGTAATGATTAATGATAACAAGGTGGTGTAGTCAGGTTGGATGGGGGCTTTGAGCAACCAAGTCTTCTCACTCACTATGCAAGAAAATACTTTTGAGTTTCAATGGTACATCTTAAAATTTTGTTTTCATTTTACATTTTCTTCTACATTAATTAAACATTTTTCATTAATGGGATATTACAATGTCCTTTTCCCCTGCTAACTGAAATACTGAAATTATGTGTTTGTTCTGATTCTTAATGAATTTTATTAAAAGAAAAAAACATTTTATAAGAGTTTTGAAGAAATATAGAATTTTCTGGAGTTCCTTCATTATGTATATGGATTTATTTTCAGGTGAAATGTCTAGAAGGAATTCAACAGACCCTGTGGTGGGTAGTTCAGAGCTAAGTGCTCACAGGCAAGGCAGCTGGCCAGGATGGCACCGTGGACCTGTGCCAATCTTGTCCTCATAAGGGTACTCATCTAGGCCTGTCTCCTCCACCCCATTGCCAATTTTAATGAAAGTTTAAGAACCTTGAAGCTTTTGAAATGTCATTCAAATCTGATTAGTTTAGCTGACAAACGTTTTGTTGTGTGTATTTTTTTCTTCCAGTGCTGCTGACAAAAACAACTAAGACTTTTCTGAGATAGGCTTTTTTCTCCCATCTTCTGAATACTTAGCATAACACTCTGGAAGATCAGTCTTCACACCTACAGATCATTTTCAGTTTTGACAATTAAGAATATATTATATATGTACCAATGTTTCTGTTCGAAAAATAAATACATCTCTATTCCTCAAAGAGACTTTATGCAGATAAAATCTAGATCACTTTAAGAAAGGGGCGGGCGTGTGTTACATGTATGACTAGAAAAAACACTAAGAATAAAATATGAAATTATTGTATTTATTAGTGGGTTGTGTATTAGGCAGTCAGGAAGTTTAGAATTTTATTCTGAAAACCTAGAATAAAATATTAAGTAGCTGTTCAGTCAGTACCTTTTCTAACACACAGAGTTGTTAAGGATGCAAAACCATTAAACAGTAATATAAGCTATTATGATGCACAGAAATGCAGATCATGTTGAAATACATGGGAAGATTTCAGTCTGACACTTCCTAATTTATGACTCACTTTCTGAGCTGAGGTTTACTTAGAAAGTAAGGCTTTTCTGCCCAGTCATCCATATCTGATCTACCTTATCTACTTCACATTTGTTCATGTAGCAAATTATTCCCAAGTAAATAGATTTCTGTCTATATGGATACACCTATCTAGGGGCCAAATGCTTTGCTGTTCTGGCACAACATACCTAAACTGGAGGGTCAAGAGCCAGGAGAGATAAGAGTGTGATGTAACAACTTTCCTCAGTACAGAGCTCCCAGCTCCTGCCCACTGGGAACAGGGAGGGCTTCAGAGCAAAGACCTAACAACCACCCAGAGTCCTGCTGTACACAGGACTCTGTTCAGAAGCATCTTTTGGGAAAGTATTGATTTAATTTCCTCATGTGAACACAGACTTCTGCTCTAATAAAATATATACACACACACACACACTTGGTTAATTTTATTGTATATAATAGGGTGACATGCTTCTGTGAAAGCCTCTGGGAAAGAAGAACAATATGAAATAATAAACAGACCAGCTTCTTACTAGGAGACAATTTTGTGTAAATTAAGTTATATGAAATGTATTAATTTTAAATGTCATCTTGATTTATGACAAAAATCAAGATTATTGAGTCTCCTCAACTATAGTTTGCTTTAAAATGATTTATTTTTAAAAGCTGAAACTTCTGTCTTGGAAGTCGTTAATTCTCTATGACAGAAACATCTTCCTTTTTCATTTACCTGGGCTCTCTTGGCTATATTTGAAATTTCTTGTTGTACAAAGCTGCAAAGATTATTTCTGCTGTGCTTTGTACTTTTTAAACATCAGTGAGCATCCCCTCTCATTTAGCCCCATAACTGGCTTGAAATTTTGTTCCTATCCAAAAGACAGAGGTGCGACCATGCTGAGGAGGTTCACTATTTTAAATACAGATATTCACAGAGTTTTAATTTAAGGGTTCAAATTACAGTGACCTCTAGTCTAATCAATGCCAACTCAGTTTCACTCCCAGAAGCAATATCAGGCTATGTTCACTTACGATTTCTAGGACCAGGGTGACTAGATGAGTTACGAGTTACACTAGAAAAATGTTTGAAACATTGGTTAAGAATTTAGAATACCAGTGAAATAATTTCACTTTTTTACCCAGTGCTCAGGCAGGTAGAAACCTGGAGAACATGCCTACAAAAATAAGACAATGTGCACTGGCATATTTTAATGAAAGCTAAAAGGAAAAAAAACCTAATCAAATATGTTACAAAGTGTTGCTAGGAAGACTGACTGCATTAAGGCTTTTGTGAGTCTTAGAGAGATGCAGATGTTTCATATTTAGAACCATGCCAGCAGTGGTAAGTCAGGTTTGGAGAATAAAGGTTTAAAGAGGAGGTAAAAAAGGAAACCATTTACTTAGCTTTGCATAAAGCCTGGGACAGACAACAGCACAGAACACTTAGAACATTTAATAGTGGAATATATTGTGGAATATGAAATAGTATCAAGACTGAAGGAAGAAAAAAGATGGAGGTTTTGTGACATAACATTTCCGTTTCATTGAAACAAAGAGCTTAGGAAAAATTACAGAATGCCAGCATAAGAAAGTGAATTTTCAGTTCTAACCGTAGTCAGGCCTAACTGTATCTATCTAACTATTCCTGTCACAAGGGGTGACATGTTAGAGGATGCTAAAAATCCAGATAATGCAGTAATGGGGTTAGTCTGTCTCACCGTCAGCCTCTTGGGGAGTAAACTGAACTGCATTTCCCAAATTCTTTGTGCTCCAGAACCTTTTCAATCCATGCTGGCCTTAGTAAGATTTGTTCACTCCTGCACCCAACTTAATGACCTCCCTGTCCTGCATGACACATTTGCAAGCTGGAAAGCCACCAGAGATGACCTGACTTGCAGCTGCAATAAAGCCATTTGGTCAGGTTCAGCAGGGTTACTAAAATCAATTCAAGTTTACAAGTCACAAATCTAACTAAAAGTGTGCTCCTCTTCTCAGTTGTGGTTTGGTTAATTGATTTTGGTGATATGGACAAAAATCCAAGTAGTACCAGAAGTTTTAAAAAACACAGCTCACTGTTAATATAAATAAATCAGGAAACATACCAAAAACAGTCCTATACCACTAGAAGACACAATTTAGCAAATTTCAAACCAAAAAGGACAGGTTGCCCTGCTTGCCAAGGGTAGTCTCATAGCATCTTGCACAGAATGCAGAAAGATTTTGGCAAAGGAAATCAGAAAAGAATTACCTCATTGTGGGGAAGTTCCACAGCTATCTCTAGAGCCCTCCTTGCATCACAATGAGAGAGACATGCTTCAGTAGCAATGTGGGGAGGAGAATGAAGAGGACGAAGAAAAGGAGAAATGACTGCTATTACTAATTGTCCTGACTACTGGTATGAGGAAGATGTACTCCCTTTTCAGATTTAGTGTTTTTTTAGGAGCACAAGGCTCAGGCTGATGGAGAGAACAGAAAAACTATCTCTCCTAAAGATACCAAGGGACAGGGCTCTAACTGTATGTTGGAGAACCATATACTTGGAAGGCAAACTGGTGTTTAGAAAAAGATGAATATTATGTAGGTAAAAAAAAAAAAAATAACCCCAGACATTCTGTAGCCTCACAAAATACAACTACATAAGCAAAACCCATCTATACACAACAAGCCTGGAAAGCATAATGCTAGTGGCCATTAATTATACTAACAGGTCAAATTATCTTGCTGTAGCCATGTGGTTCTATAAAATACCAGCCTATTTTTAGTGCATTAAATTAATTTGAACCTTAAAGTTTCTGAGTGAAAAAAAGTTCCCTGCACTTTTCTAAGGACACCTTTAATTATGATGAAAAAATTCTCTTTAAAACACATTTTGCATGTTTAATTAGAGTATACACTTTGGTTGCTAAAGAGGCAAAACCAGACTTAAGACAGACATAAGGCATCATAAATATTCACACAACTACTATTTTTCTTCTACCTCTAGAGAATATTTGCCCATGTATGACAAATAACAAAAGGTATTGGAATTAACATAAAGAGTAATAGTTTCTAGCAAGCAACGCATTAAGATGAAATTTCTATGTTTGAAATAATATTCAAGCAAAATATAAATCACACACTGTAAACTAAAAAAAAACCAGACAACATATTTGGCCAAAAAGGTCATGCAGAAGATAGTGGATCATCCTGAATTACATCAAAGACCTGTGATAATTTTACTTCCCTGGATTTATGAATAACTAATACCAAAAAAACTGTAGCACTACTAGTCTTGTTCAACTAAGAACATGCAAAATGGAAATGTTTAATTTGCTTAGCAAATACTTAGGAATAATTAAATTACAACGAATAGTAATATGTATTCCCGAACCAACTTTTAAGTGAACATACATTCTTCTACAATAACCTGAAAAACCTTCATTTGAATTCTGTAAACCCAACAATGATACAGATTATAGGGCATTAACTGACATAGACTGCCTGTCTCAGAATGCAAGCAAGAATACTAACTGCAGCTGAAAAGAAAACCGAGCAAGATACTGTGAAGATTATTTTACATTAAAGAAACAGTGAAGCATAAAATAAAAACTTGGATGACTGAAGTGTCTTTTAAGTCACCATGATGACCTTTTCTATTTTAAGGTCCTCCCACTTAATAGAATTTTCTTTCAAGTAAATGCAAAAACAATAAGAAGGTTTTTCACCTGATTGTCATGTAATCCTACTGATGATATTTCAAACCCATTCATTATTACATACATTTTCTCTAATGGATGTGTCTCTAAAATAAATTTTCACTGGTATTTATTTTTTGTTTGTTTTGTGCAAGCTGCTATTTATCCATCATTAGTAAATACAGCTGTGTTTGGTTGCTGACTTTTGTGTGTTTCAAAACTAAACACACAGCATATTAGCGTAAGGCACTGAAGAACCTTACTGTTTTCTCCTAAAAAGAAAGACTCATTTGTTACTGAAAATCAGGGAATTAAATTTTTCATGCTCCACCTTGTTCTTTATTCTAAAACACTGTTAGATAAACTACTCCTAAAATATGCTTTCCCACAGATGTTTACAGAAGATGGAAATTCCATACCACTCCTAAGCAATTATCTAAAATACCTAACCTTCCTTAGAGTAAAAGGTTCCCTTAGTGTCTAACCTAGAAAATCTTTGCTGTACTGAAATACATTTTTACCCATTGCCAAAGAACAAAAAAACTCTTCTCTGAAACAAGCTTTTATTATTCTTAGGAAGAAACACATACAACGTAACTATAGACTTCTAAGTGCACAGCAGTGTAAAAAACAATTTTCAAAAATTCACAGTAAATGGAGTATTTCAAGATGAAACTCCGGAGAAACACATGTAGTTAATGCTGTTCACCTCAATTAGAAAAAATACTGTTGCAACTCTGTTCAAAGTGAAGAAAGGAACAACCTGAGTACATTTCGTCAACTCTTTATCAAATCTTGAGTAAACATCCTTGGGAATCCATATAGAACTCCCTGTCCTGTTGAGAAAGACTAAGCCTTATACTGAGAGTTCAGCTGAGCTTTCTTGCTCCTACACTTTACCTTTTGATTGAAGCTTTTTGTACTACTTTCTAAAAGTATAGCTTTTTGATGTAGATAGGTTACCTTTTCTCCATCATTCATTAAAATAATTTTCATATATCAAATTGGTCTACTGACACATATAGTGAACAAATTCTTTATTAATATTTTCCTTTAATTTTTTTTTTTAAAAGGAAATTGTGTTTACCTTTTTGTGAATAAAAAGTCTTCAAAAGTATTTGCTAGCTCTGGCCACATACTGTCAAATTTTCCAGAAGATGCATGCTGCCTTGCAACAGGTAGTCCAATGGAGAGAACTTTGAGAAGAGAGGACACAGCTAGCTTCCATGTGCTTTCAGAAGGACACGAGTACTTCAGGCTAAGAGGTATTCTAAGTGTCTGCAAAATGACAGTCAAAACAAAATTAATAGTTGCTCAGACAAATCTTAGATTACAGCAAGTTTCTGTGCAAGATCTTGGAGGACACTCAGATGGCAGTACACATCCCTACCTTTTCTCTTGGTATATGAGATGGCCTTTCACAAATGCAATTCTGAAGACAATTTATCATGTACCAGCTGGCTAACACACAGGTCTGTAGCCAAGTACAAGGTTAGATGGTGCATTATCATTTACACTACGAAATCACATACCAATTTTCTTTTTCTGTATTGCCATCCACCATTTCTGCTAAATCTGACAAATGGGCTTTCCTAACATCTAAAAGACTGCAAGCAGTCTGTTATCATGAGTGTATTCTGCACAATTCAGTCCCATTCCTACAGAGCCATCCCAAGTGCTTCCACAGTTAAGAAAAAAAGCCTCATTGAATTTGAACTTTCCCTAGTAAAGCTGAACTGTAAACACTGGAACATAAACACTGGAAGAATTCTGGTCATTATTGACTGTTAAACCACATGAAATTTGAAAGTAAGGACAGTTAGTGAAATTCTAAGACAAAGGCTACAATACAACTCAAATATAAAGCAGATGAAAACACAGCAAATTTTAAGTCTTTTAGATAGTCATCTTCAATGTCTATAAAACAAAGTCATTAATAAATTTTAAAACATTAGACATATGAACCATTTACACTTATATGGACTCCTTTTAGTATTGTTAGTCAAACCTTAGAACCTGGTAGTAAGTTATCTTGGAAAATCAATTATTTACTTGACATTTCAAATACACAATGACTAAATTCAGGTAACATACAGATGCCCCCCATGCCTTTAGTGCAGTCTTTGTTTTGAGAAAAGCAAAAGGAGGAAAGACTCACTCTGACTCTTACAAGGGAGACAATTATAATTAACTATGGCAAAAAAAAAATGACAGCTAGAATATAACCTTAGAGATAAACAGACCATTTTTTTTCTGCTGCTATTGGTCATATGTGTCAAATCTAATTCCAAAATCAACATGGGCTTTAGAGACATGAAAAATAAATTTAAAAGCATTTTGATATATGACAATAGAACATATTTTTATCAACTGCTAATGTTACCAAAAAGTGGTATTTCTATCAGTTTCACCAATCCCATTAAAACCAAAGTGGAAAACTACTGCATTAACTTTGAAATACAAATATTTAATTCATAGCATATTCCAAATAATATCACCTGTTTTAAACACATTCAGATTTATCCTGATGTCAGCCAAGTCATTGCAAACAAGCTAGGTCAGATGCATTTTTATTTTCCAGACTTCTGGAAAATATTACTTCTATTACTTACTAAAATTTTTTGCTGAAATGGAATGGTCAAAAAAAGTGAAGTAATTGACAATTTCACTTTAAAGGTTTTTTTTTCTCACCTGTAAAATTTAATAGCTGCATTGACAGATGAAATTGTTAAAAGCAAAACAAAAATAACAGAGCACACACCCTCAAAGTCCAGTCTACAGAAACTGGGCTCTGGCCTTGAATGATGTTTTTATTAAGAGGTCTACTTACCACACTCAGGTGCATAACACTTTCAGAGATGAAAATTTTGTGGCCTAACACATTTGTTAATTTTTATCTTAACAATGAAATACTGATGCTGACATTACCCAGCTAACAACGATACATATAGACTAAGAAATAGCCTTCCAGCTTCAAAACAAATTATTCCCTGCTGCTCATCTTTATAAAATACCAATCTGTTTACTACAGCCTGAAGCTTCTCAGGAAGTGCTTGTTGGCTCTAGCTGAAAATAAAACTCATGATTTTCAATATAAGCTCATTAAATTCAAAGCACATGCAGGTGCTTTTTACCTTAATGATGTTCTGAAGAACCTTCTCTGTTACCACAGCTTTATGGCAAGCTGTCTTTTGGTATAAGTCCACCACAACTTCCAATGATCTCTCTGCAAATGGTACGTAATTCAATGCCACCCATTCCGCCTAGGAAAAGGAATTAGTAAATTACTAAATTATACATGAAAACATATTAAATAAGGAACAGAAAGTGTATGTTTTGCACTGAACTCTCAGTATAATGCATGCAAGGTTTGCTAATATGGTCCAAGCAACAAAACTGCAAATACAACATAGGCTGACTATAAAAATGTACTCTACATTGAAGTAAAGTACATTTAAGTAGGAGAAATGTTGCAGTCTAAGCAAGACAACTACATTAGGACAATCTTTAAGGAAATTTAACTCACCGGTGCAAATAGTTGTATCTAGTGTGATTCCATTGTGTTGCAGGACAAACAGAATAAGAAGAATTAATACATACATAGAAGTTACCTCTTTGATTACACTGAATCAGATGCTCATGCTTAGTGAACAGCAGTGTACACAGACAAAAAGAATTATTGACTATCTTCCATTTCTTTACAGCACGTGCAATTCAAAAATCTGCAGCTTGAGGGAATTTTCTCCATTCAAAAGTATTATGTCTCTGTGTTAAATTTAGTATCTCTTGTAGGACAAATTCTTTTAGATTAATTCATGTACAAATACAGACATTTGTCTGGTATCCAAGCCAGACCTTTCCTACATGAAGGAATACAAAGTATAAAAGCAAAGAAGAATGCAAAGGGAATAAAAGAAGATAACAAAAGCATGTAAAAAAAAACCTTATTACACAACATGCAGTTAAGTTTTTACTGATTGAACAAATACATCTTGCTGAACAACCTATATCTGAAGCTGAATTTGGTTAGCCAGCCAATTGAAACAAGTGAGATTTCTAATAAATTACCTGATTATACTTTGCATTTGCAATGTGCTTGGTTTCCAGCTGTCCATACTGTGGAGGCTTGCAGGAGAATTCTACAAAGGCCAGCAGCTGGTCAAAGATTGCAGGATACATTATCTGCATACCTTCTGAACCCACACATATAGCCTTTATCAAAAGAAAATACAAAAATTTAATATATATTTCTTGAGCTTTTGCTTTAACACATGCATCAGTACAAATAACTCCTACAGAAAAACCCCCATATAAGACTTTGCAGGAGTCATGCTGTGTGAAAGATAGTGTATAGTTCCAATAATTTAAGGAAATTAAATTTTGCTACTTTATTGAAGTAAAGAAAGTGGCAAGATACCTGGGCATACATAGTTCAGTACAGCTACCTCATCCAATAAAAGATAACATTTCTCCACAAACTCTACTTTGACTTGTCTAAAATAAAGTCTTACAGAAGTCTTTTATATAGACCTCAGCCACATCTTTAAGTTCTAATTCAATAAACATTTAAATCTTTAAAAGTAGTTAAAAGAGTGTCTTATAGAATGGAATATAAATAAAATGAGAATGATATGGTTTGGTATAGCTGAAACTCAACCTTGCTTTAAAACAGAAAATTTCAGGAACAGGGTACTTATACTAACACCCTCCCCATACTACAGCAGTAAAAGACCAGAAGATGAGTTCTAATGAGAAATAATAAGACAACAAAGAACAAAACAAAGGGTGTAAAATGGACTCAATGTATGGAAACGTGAAAAGAGATCCAAAGCTCCCTTCCATTCCCATGGTCTTAAGTTGCAGCGATGTCCTTTGCTAGTGGAATAAAGTTATAAAATATATTTAGTAAACTAGTCAGGGTTCAGTCTGAAAAATGTTAGGTTTTTTTCATACTATTCAAACTGCAAAATAGTTCCACAACTTCTGAGAAAATCAGAATTGACCCAAGTCTTCTTGTATCAGCAAAGAACCTGATCCTACATGCAAACAGAGAAATGTTTTGTTTCAAAGATTGCAAATATTTACATACTCTTCTTTAAGGCTTCCACTAGCTTCTGTGTGTACTTCTGAGAGTACCAATTGATTTCAAGAGAGGAAGAAGGTACTCTGGCCTAAAGCAAAACCATCTGACGCATGGCTTTTGCTTCACATCAGCACTGGCTGGCTGCCTTGCTGTGTGAACTGTACTGTGTTTATACAGCCGAGAGGAGCAATCATGCAACTTCACAGAACTTACTGGTGGTGCCCAAAAATACTTCAAATGATGTTTTTAGGAACATCAGTGCTGGTGTGTTAGTAATGTGGGAAGGGGAGGTTTGAGGTATCATCTTATGGAAGTCTGTATTTTCAAAGGCTTGTAACTGCCACGGTAACCCACTGACACTGGGAGTGGGGAAGGGGAGATGTCTCACTTTCTCATATACAGTTACTGCTTTTGTTATTGTTCAGAAACCTCCAGCTAAAACATCTTGACGAGAACAAGAGTATAATAATGTGCAGTTTTTCCTCATGTTAAAAACTCTGGTAACCCTTTCTCTGAAAAACCTTAATGCCTGCAGCCTTTGGAAACTAAGATCATCTGGATAAGGAGACTAAAAACCAGAAAAAATTCAGATGAAAAAATTGACTGATCAAATGGAAAAACTAGGATTTGGGCTGGACTGACCTGTTGGAAAAGGGAGGGGAAAAAAAGGTCAAAAGCCTGACTGGAAAAGGATGAAAACATAGTAGTTTTTCAGTTAAAACCTGAATGGTTTTAACATTTCATGTTATTTATACACCCACAATACAAAACTAAGATTTAATACCAACTTCTATCCAAGCAAACTGAATTGAAATTTAAACAAAGTAATTCACTCCATAGGATTTCCATGGCAGGGATGGTTGGAACTAGATAATCTTTAAGGTTCCTCCTGACCCAAGCCTTTTTATGATGCTATTCTTATATCTCTGTTTTCAAAATACATGAATGAGTATTTGTTAAAACCATCAACTAAAGGAATGGCTGCAAGACAATGATTCTACCTTGCTTATATTTGAGATTAATCAGCTCACACTAAGCAAAAGAGAAAACAAGACACTGAATTGCTGCTCATCTGGCAGCCACCACGTGTTCTAGGAGCTAAATGGAGCAGGATCCTGTCAGCAACAGGGGGGTATGTATGGCCACACAGAGAAGCCAAATAGTCATAACATGAAAGCCCAAAGGGAATGAGGTCAGGTCATGTGGATATTTTAATTCTGGCATTTCCCAAGTAAGGTGGTTTTGTTGGTGTTTTTTGTTGGTGTTTTTGTTTTTTGGGTTTTTTTTTTTTAATGCAGTGCTTAACATAAATGCATGATTTCACTCTGCTTCTTTTGAATAAATAAGTTCTGTGAATGAATAGTGAATTTTGCAAGGAGATATTTTACAACTGCAAAAAGAAAGAAGCAAGCAGCACTATTTTCTTTTGTCTTTCAGAGAAAGAGCACCCTAATCTGTTGTTTATAGATTTAGTTGCATTAAGGGTGCACTTTGAGGATGAGTTCTATAGTAAGAATTTCTTAAGCATAGATGCAGCATTTCCATCAAATAACTTTATGTTAATAAGAGGCAAGAATGTAGATAATCTGCCGGAGAGCCTTCTATATTTTATGCTTTATGTAAACTGTAAGTTCTCATGATCATTGTTCTTTCTATACTGTCCACAGCAGCACCTGGACATCATACAGAACACTGCTTGTGGGACTGTTCCTCCATCTCCATGTAAAGACCTTCAGTATCAACACCAAGAGTACTTCAACATTAGATGGACAAGTAAATGGCTACAAACACAGCACAACACTTAAGGCACTTCTGCAATTAAGCAGGAAAAAAAAAATATTTCTTAAAGATTACACCATTCCTTTCAATGCAGAGCATCTATTTTGCAGCAGGAATGGAGATCTGATTGTCATAATACAACACGGTGTGCAAGCATAAATAATTTTTAAAATCATGTTTAAATCACCACACTCTATAGAGAAGTAGACACACTGTAGTTTACCTTTCACAGGCTAGAAGTTGCATTATTACCTTTTGTAAAACATCTAAAGCTGTAAGAACCGCTTCCTGTAAACTTGTCAAAACTGCTTCAGTGTAAGATGGAAGGATGAAAGGGGAAGCATCTGAACTGATCGGAACTGAAACAGCACCGTGCAAAATGACACCCAGCTTTTGAAGATCATCCATGCTGAAACCAGTTTTGATGTGTTGGTAAAGAGCTGGGAATATTTGAATTAAAGCTGTAAGAAAAGGCTGGCTGGGAATGAAAGTCAATTTATCACAAGTAACTGGAGGCCTTGTACTTTCTGATCCAATCCTATACCAGCTGTTCCAGGCTGCCCACCAAAGATTCAAATCTTCAATCTCATCTGTTATTGCAGGAGGTTCTGATCCATTGTATCTTCCTATTCTTTCTCCTATGGAGTCAGTTCTCATGAATGATCTGCCAAGACTAGGGGCAGTTGTTGTTCCTACCACCAAAGGTACAGAAACATTGATGGCAGGTGGTGTCTCGGGCTTCTCAGAGTCTCGAACAGGAGAAACGATTTGTAGGATCTCCTGGAAGCTTTTCAGAGCAGCCAAGGAAACTTCATTATTTTTGCTAAGTGCTGCTGACTGGATGTGATCAAGAAGAACGTCCCAGGCTTGGGAAAAGTCTCCTAATTAAAAAAAGAGATGGAGAGGGGAAAAGTCAATTTGGAACTTGCTTCCTATTCCCATTGCCACCCAATCCTGCCAACCCAACCTAAACGGTTGCTCATGTACTTGTTACTCTAATACACAGAAATTTCAAGAGATTAGGTGGCCCCTTGAATGACTTTTATATCAACTCAACCATAACCTGAAAGAACAAATGTGACAGAGAAACACATAAAAATGAAGAATGAAATAATATACCTATGTTCATGTTAAATTTGCCAGCAAAAAATCACATACCACATCCCACACCAGTAAAATATATTTTCTCCATTTGGTATAGTGAAACATAATTAAACAGATTTGTTCTTATACATATCAGATGCCTGTTGATTTCAGGAAGGGTTAACCCTATACAAGAAATTAAGGGTCAAATCTATACTCTTGCAATGCATTTATAAAGAATTGATTTCAAAATGCTTTGATAATTGTACTGTGGAAAGATTTCATTTGAGGCATTTGAGTTTTTCATTAAATTTAGCCTTAATCTTCAATTTTCTGTATTACTAATTAGAGGGTTTGAATAATTAAAGTAGTTCTCATTGTTTTATTCAGTTTTAACTCAAGTTTAATATAGCCTAAATTCTACCATGTTTCTGCAAATGACTAACACACTTACTAGCTGTTAATATGTTGACACTTCTATCACAAATGACCAAAATTAAATACAACACAACTTATATCCAATTAATATACATTAACTGGATACTATAGAATGCTGAAGATAGATTAATCTAATGAGGACTTTTCTTTGTAAGCTATACATTCTCTATTCCTTTTGAACTTTTTCCTTGTAGAAATTACCAAGCTATTGAAAAATACAGCTGAGCAATGTAAAAGTTTAATACTCCACTGACTTTACAAGTAAGTTCTCTTTACATTCTAAGAGTACTGTTAAATTTGACACACTGATGCCACAGAAAAGTTCCAGGCAAGTGTTGCATTCACTTAGACAGACAAAAAGAAGAACATGTTCTGACAAGAACAAAGTATTATTGTTATCAGTCCACTATAATTTAAAACTATTTAGCACCCAGAATTGGGACTGAATTGTGACTTCTGAGATTTAATCTCAAGTACTGTGGTACAGAGGATGAAATCTGTAGTTACAACTTTTGGCTCTACAGAGCATGAATTAATAATGCCATAATTTTCCTAACATTTGAGGCAACAAAACAAAAAAACATTTTTGAGCTAAGATTAAGATTATTGCCCAGTACTTCAACTGAAAAGAACATACAAAAGCAGAAAGTTTATAATTGTGTCTTTTAATGACTATAAATTTTACCTAGAGGCTGCAGTAAGTATCTCCTGGTGTTAAATATCCTTGCAACTCCAGCCAGTGTTAATACCCATGTCTCAGCCCACTGCTTCTCAGCTGTATCTCTTGAATGATGAATGAGAATGTTGCCTCCTCCTGACTCAATCTTCTCTTTGTCAGCTGTTGTAGAAGATTCTCGAACCCTATCCAACAGGTGAAATAAAACCTGTAATAGCCAGAAAAAAGAGGAAAAATGCAACTTTTCAAATAACATAGTTGTATTCATAGCAAACAAACAAAAACCGGTTTCATTATCGTTTTTGTCACTATGTCACCCTGAAAATTCCCTTGTTCTAAACAGTCTCCACAGCAGCAAAGATTAACAATCAGTCAAGTGATGGCCACTTGAGAAGGGCTGGAAATAGCACACTCAAACCCACCAAGAACAGTGTCAGCACCAAAAGAACACTAAAACCAGTGGATCTCAGACACTTCACAGGCAGGCTCAAGTTTCCACAAGCCTAAAGTTTCCATAAAGCACAACAAACATGACCGTGTCTTAGAACACAACATTTGATAGATCCTCTTGAAAGATTCTAAACAGAATGCAAAGCAAGGCCCCATCTGATATCAGATCAGCTCAGTCACATGACACTCAAACATCTCCATTTTCACACAAAAGATAAGTCATTCATTTATATATGAAGGAAACCATCTTTTTATCAAACTCCTAAGAAAAAATAACTAGGATACTAAAATTTTATTTTAGAAGAGGCTTTAAAGGCCAGAGAGGACAAAGTGTAAAAAACATTCCCACAACCCAAGAGATCAGATTTCTGCCACCTTATGTTATCTTTAAAAAATCCTAATAAATTATCTAAGTGATAATGGTTATTATATGGTAAATGGTCAATGGTTATTAAAATGTAAATGCTCTTTACAAAACCTTCAGAGGGAGCTTACACATCATACCTTCCATATTACTGTGTGCCACGTTGAATGTTGCAGTAGAGTTCCATGAGCACCAATTGTAGAAAACAATGTCTGCCCAGCACTCTTTCTAACTGCAGGTCGGGGATCCACACACAGTTCTCCGAGTTTGGCATACAGGCATAACCAAAGACAGTCAAATGGTGATGCAGGATGAAAAGGTCTGTTCAGCATCACTCCCTTTTCTTCTGCCTGTTTCTGCAACACTGCTTCTTCTTTGTTTAGTTCCTTTTCAATTATTTCACCTCTTTGGAAAAAATAATCTGAAATATTCCACTAGAAAATAAATAAGACATATGGTATCATACAATAAAAATAGGGTAATGCTCTTAATGATCATTAAATAAATCGCCTCTTATTTTCACAAAGTATTTTACAAAGTACATCAAGATATTAATTTCACTACATTGGTGAAATAAGATCAGCACATAAACATTGCATGGACCAAACATTACTCTTCTTTCACAGCTTCTAGGTTCCCGTTATAGGGGGCACAAAATAATGCATTAAAAATTAGATACTGATAAACATGGTTACAATGCAACACTATTTCTTTTAGTAAGCCAGGAATCATGAAAATTAAAGGCAAGATGTGTTCACTAAATTCACCTATGATTCCAAATGACAGCATTGGAGCTCAGTAAGAACCCAAAAAGCTAGGTTGTGACTGTCATTTGTATAAGTGTCTACAGATAAGCTTTAATTAAAAAAGAAAAGCAAAAATGAAAGCCAAAAGCAGCATTGGTGTAGGTTAATAAAAAACTCACCAGCAAACCAATTGAAGTTAAGCTAATATTAAGCTCTTGATTGTGAAGTCCAAAGCTTCCTGCAACTTCAACAACGATCTGCAGACAAGTACACGGCATTGTAGGAAGGAAGTCGGTCACAACCAGCTGAAGACACTGGAATGCAGTCCGTATTAAGGACTCTCTTCAAAAAACAAAATAAAAACAAAGCACACACACACACGCTCATTTCGCATTTCTTCAAGAGCACAGAAATATTTTGAATACAATACCTCAGGAGATAGCAGCATTAAATACAAAAAGAAAAAAAATCAAATTAATCTTTTTGAGAAGAATTTGCACTATTTTAAATGGGTTTTTTGAGCTATAATTTTAAGTTGAAGCTTAAAATTCTGATGAAGCCATTTAGTCCATGCTAACTACCTCGTGGAGTTAAGTTTAAGCTTTCAAGTGGTCCTTAGCTAATTTTTATATAGTGAAGTCCATTTCTCTATTTTAGAGTTCTAAAACTTGTTAGTTCAAATGTGTTAGTCAAAACATTAGAAAAAAGCCACCATGGACCAAAAAAGCACTTAATTTAAGCATCTTCCCAAAGAGTAAGCTGTTCTGAAGAATTCCTTGTATCAGCAGTTCAAAATTACTTCAAGTATGCCAAGCAGTTGGGCAAAATTTGGTTTAATTATTAGGGAAGATGCATGCTAACATAATGGTAGTCTTACTTGCTTCAATACTACATTGTATCAGACAAAAACTTTTCAAAATGTCTACCATTAAATAGATCCTTAATAATAACTTTGCCTTCAGAATTAGATTCTGAATACAAACATAAAAACACGTACAGGAAAGGTTTGCAAGAAGGAGTTCTCAGAAGCAGCAAGGACTTTTACAACTAAAATCTTGTTTAATGAGAGACAAAATGAAGGAATCAAAAGGAGTGGTGGAGTGTAGGTAACACAAAATAGGGAAACTGCAGTTAAATTTCACTGCAGGGTTTTTTCAGTGTATGACAGAAATAATTTCAAAGCTTTGTAATACAGAAACTTAGTATCCTTCCGGATATATAATCTGGGGAAAAATTTCAGATTATAGATATGTCCATTACCTATTCCAGGATTAAATTTTTTTTTTTATTTATTTAGATTTAAAATAAATTAAGTTAATCCAAAATCAAAATCAGAGGGGTTCATTTCCACTGTATTGTAACAGCCAACACAATATAGAAACCAGAAGAATACTCAAGAAACTTCACATGGACAGTAATGGTACAACTAATAATTCTCTAATATGATGAATAATGCAGAGAAACATCTATCCTACCATGTAAGATCAAAGTATATATCATTGCTATACTGATGGAGGATAGACTCACACAATACTTTCCCCTATACTCATTAGAGGAATCAATAAAGTGAAACCTATAAAGTGAAACAGACCCAAAACTGCTGCAGTTCCCCTTCCAGTACAAAGTTTCAGAAGTATGTGACCTTGAAGGATTCTAAGAGAAAAGAGAAGGAGGCAGGAAATCAAAGTATAGTTCCACTACTCATTTTGAAGTAGTGAGTTAAGGGAAAGTAACCTGTGTTTCTACATTTCAAATGCAATGCTACAAGAAGCAATTCGGAACAGTTTTTCCTTGTTAAGGTCCTACACTACTTTGTGTTTCAAGAAAAGTTTTAAAGTTCCTCATGCAAGTAGCAACAGCGATACCACGCTTCAAATTGTGGAACTGTCCTTGGCCTTATAGGTGACCACAAAAAGGTAAACTGTAAATAGAAGAAATTTAATCTTAGTGAGAAATCTTGAGATTGTATATGACTTTATCTATGCTTAAAATATACAGAGGCTTTCCACTGAAAAAGTCCTGAAAGACAGGCTTCTTTTTGTTTGGCAGGCTAGTACTGTACAATCCAGAAGTGATCAAAGTATGGTTTTTGGCTATCAAAACAGCATTTTCTGTATTTATAAAAGAAGTTGTTCAGGAAGGTAAATGGATTTCTGTCCTGGAATCCAGGACATTCACTGATCAGAGGAAGACATTTGTGAAGAAAGTCTTGTGGTAAGTTAATATTTAAAGTACCATAATAGTATCTGTATCTTGTGCTCACTTAGGTAAGTAACTTGTGCAGTAACTTAGGTAAGAAAATAAGGTTTTTCTCAACAAACAGAAGGCATGGTTAATTTTTTTCTGCTGTACTTAATATGATGTGGACAAACAGTGCTACGTAGTTGGGTTATTCCATATACCTTGTAGGAGGAGACTAAGATATAACAAAAGATGTTAGTAACATCTTGAGATATCAGCCAGTGAGAGATGGGTTTGAGATTTAATGGGATCTGAAGACTGTCTTGAGAGGAATTTGTGGTGGTTTTCATCCCTCACTAACAACAATGAAAATCAAAAGGCATGCAGGAACACATTGCACCAAGTGTGGAAACAACAACTACCAAAGGAAGCTTAATAACAAAAAAAAAAGGATGCTCACAACCAAGAATGCCAAAATCCTTGGGAATTTTGGTAGGTACTACTGCCAGTGCAAACAGTACTGGTCCAAGAGCTAAATCCTTCACACTATTGAAGGAGCTTTAGTTTTTTATTTGACCAGAAGACTAAGGTGGGACAAAAGGAGAGATATGCCAAGGAGAATTTTACTGACACTAGAGTTATATGATGACCTATCCTGCTGCTAGTCTTGACTAGCACATAAAAAACTAATAAATATGGTTTGAGTGTGTCGGTATAATTCTTGGTGCTTACAGTTGCAAAAGCAGATGTTCAATTCACTGCTCATTTCAAAAATACTCCTTGCAACTTCATCTCTCACTTTCCCTTGTGGGCAGAGAACAAGTCCACCTCTGCTGGCAACAGAGTCAATTGTGTAAGTCAAGAGATTCACCCACAGCCAGTAAATAATCTTCCATCCTTCTGCTACCAGCAACCATTGAGGTAGGAAGGCTTCAAGAAAAAGAGAGAGGGATCAGAAGAAAACACACACTAGAGACTACTGGAAGATTTAAGAAGAAAAAGAAACAACAGATAAACTGAGCAACAGCTGATTCACACAGGAGTATTGGAAAGATGTGTCCACCAGATGGTCAAGATCAAATGAAATGGCACACTGAGTACTCCCAGTGTATACTGCATGCTGACTACAGGAGAATGTAGAGTGGAATAATATTCTGGTCTTGTGGAAGATTAATTCAGTAAAATAAAGTGTGCTTCAGGAAGAATTAAAAAGTGTATTTTTGTTGAGTAAAATTTTTCACAAGCCAAAAGTTACAATGCAACTATGATTATTGAAGTGGCTATTAAAGTACAAAAACATAAAGTAGAAAAATATAAGCTTTTTTTTACTGTTCCTATCTTACATAAGTTTAAAATTTTATTTCCACCACTTACCCCTGATCACTTTGGATTGCCCCCATGACTCCAAGCACCAATGGCCAACCAGGTCCTAAGCTGTCACCCTGACTCTGTAAAATCTGTAGCACACACTCCAACTGCTTGATCCTGATATCAGGGTGACTAATGTTTGACAGCTCCTTTAGTGGATTCAATAAAAGCAACTGCAGCCTCTAAAAGTAAACAGTAAAGCATATTAAGGATGCTAACATTTAACTGATTCTCAAGTATTTTTATGTATAAGTGAAAACAGAGTACAAATTAAAGATTCGTTGAATTAATTCAGAAGCTCACTCACTAAATGCTCAAATTCAGACCATAAAGGGTCTTTACAGAAAATCTACGTTCCTGGCTCCTGTTCTCCAGGCTCTTCAGGAAGCAGCTTCAGATGCTGCTACAGTTGCATAAGAAATATAATGCAACTTTATGCTCACTCAGCAGGGCTACACTCAGCTTCCTACTCAAGAGAGCTTGGAAAAAATATCCAGTAAGTTTCAGTAAAAATATGAGAATCTTTTATTAACCATGATTAATCAGGATTGAACAGCTGTAATTTAGAATGTTAGGCAACACATTTTTTGCCTGCCACAGCATCACATATATTCTTCTAAACATTCTGAAATTTTTTGCACTCATGAGGGTGACCCACGATTTGTTCTTAGAAATGGACATAATATGCAAGCATCACTCTTTGTTAGATATTTGAAAAATGAAAGAGAATAGTTTATTAGAATGCATGTGGTGGTTCACAATAGTTACATCTGAGTGTTATAGCTACAGACTTTATACACTCAATAGTAAAGTTGCTTTATGAATGAAGCAGAAAAGCATCTGCTCTTAAACTTGCTTTACCTGATTTTGAGATAATGGAGGATCATGTCTGAATGTCAGTCCTGCTTTAATGAGAGAAGTTAAAGCCTCTGCTCCCCATTCTCTCATTCTCGAGTTGGGATGCTGACAGACCTGAAAACACAGCAGTGTTTTGTTTAAAGTCACTTTCATTTAACCAACATAAATAATACATTAAAAACTGGTATTTTAATGATATTAGCATGATAGGTAAAATAGTACAAGTAAAATACAACAAATATCTAAGTGATAAAATTTGGCTTCATAGTAAGAAAAAAATCTTTTGGATAGACATACCTTCTGAATAAGGAAGCAATAGGAAGCAATGAAAGACACAGAAGGAAACATAGTTACAATTACATATATAATTCAAGTAAATAAGTTTGCCAAAATTACTAAACTAACTACTAATTCTGATAATGATTGATGAAAAAACACCAAACAACCCTTCAATAAATGCCTAAGACTCTCATGTTTAACTTAACTTAAAAGCTGCAAAATTTCACACACTGCTTAACATAATCAAGTGAGGAACACGGCAGTAGCCAACAAACAAAGTGTCATCTATACTCTCAAATACAAAAAATAACTACATATTGAAGATAAAGTAAACCTCACACTCCATTATTTTAAAAACTTGGCAAAGCAATAGCAAGCATCTTTAAACTTGAGCTTCAAATGCATACCTTCATTTCTCTTTGTCTCTAAACTCTCTGAACCTAACAATTTTGCTAATTGCTTTTTAGAATATAAAAATTTTAAAGATTGTGCTATTTCTTAGATAACTAGTCTGATGTGTGCTGTATCTATACATTACCCTCAAACTAATATGGGAAGTGTACAGTTTCATTGACTGCTACATAATTTCCACCCTTCCAACCCTAGTTCTGATGGTGTGAGAACCCAGAGTCAAATCAAGGTATTATCATAAAGAATGCTGATGCCTTTTATTGGTGGACCATTCCCTTATCAACCTAGCCAAACCAAAAAGGAGAACAATGTAGAAGAGCTAGCTTAATGTTAAAAAATGCAGACAAGAAATAGCCACTCTCCTGATTTACTTACATTTTTAAAATTTTATATAAAATAAAAAAAGATAATTTGAAGTACTTCATGCTCTGATTCTGTAAAGATAACCAATTCCAGAACCAGGGAACCCTCAGGTTGTGTTTAATTGAATTATAGTTGATGCTTCCTCCTTCCTTATTGTACCCCAATACCTGAGGTTTAAAAGGAAATAAGGCAGTACTTTGAAATAAAATAGAAGACTCCTGTATTTCCTACGAAACACTGGCAGATTACCCGCAATGCATGGGTAACAGACTGAAACAGACTGCTCCCTAGATGAAAACAGTCTCAAGATGTAGATGGTGAACCTTATTGTCTTGTAGGACAAAAAATAAACGAGAAAGAGATGCTTGTGCTTTAAGTCTTTAAACCCAGAAATATCCAACTTTTTTCTCCTTGATAAAGCAGTATGTGGCTTCCATAAATAGACATGGCCAAACCTTAATGCTGGTTGAAACAATGCACTGGTGCTAAGGAAGTATCTGATACATTCTGAATTATGAGGAAGAAAAGCCTTCTCCTTTACCCACTCTATAACAAACCCTATTCTCACATTTTATTCTCCTATATATTTGTGTGGAGAATTAAAACTGCAGTTACATTCAATCACCTGTTTTTAGTTTCCAATTCAAAATGTACTGTTTTTTTCCTTGATAGAGTGTATTTTTCATGTTGAAGTTAGAACACTAAAGAAATTGCAATAGGATTACAACATTTTTATACTTGAACAGTAGTCTGTTAAAGAAAGCCTTCAGAAATTAGCTTAAATATTAACCAAAAAAATAAAAAAATCAAATAACAATCCTTTCTTAGTAAATCTCCTGGCTTCAGTTCTAGAAAGATTCTAACTCAGAATCTTCCTAGATAGTTGTACTGTGTGAAACATGTTTGTGCCACCTTAATTAGAACAGATATATGACATATAATTATTTGATCTTTTTAAACACCGCTGTGTCAAAAATATGTAAAGACTGATGGCACCATAAAGACAAGAGATATTAAAATATTGTTATTTAAATATATAAATTCACTTTTAAATTCAAACCATAATGTATTCGAATTGCAACAATAAAGTGGCGAAACCAAAATATATAATTACAACTTTTAAATTTCTTTTAAATTACACATTAAAAACATATTTCCACAAGATCTTCATTAATACAAAGAAAATTCTAGTATGAGTGATAAATGCCATTAGTTACCTCCAGAAGATGACCGGTCAGAGGTCTCCAAAGAATCTCAATCCTGCGCATGTTAACTAGTCCCGTTTCCAGCAATTTAGCAACAGCAAAAAGTGATGGTTCCTTAAGAGAATGGAATTTGAACACATGCCTTTCAGGTAAGTGCGGTAAGGCGAGAGCATTTTGCCAGAGGATAATTTCTAGCCGAAGTACAGCTCGTTGCACAGGCCGTGAAGGCTGGGAAGCTCCCGCAGTGCCACAGGAGGGGCCACACGGGGGCAGCAGTGTGACAAAAGCTGGCCCTGAAAAAGCGCCTTGCACGGCCCTCCCTCCCTCCCTTTTTTTAACATGTCCTGCTAGTAAAACAGCCCTTCCCCTACTGCAACTTTGCAACTTCAAATTATAGTGAAACAACCTGCAGTATTTCATTTCGTAATACCCTAATTCTTTATCTTTCATTTGCTTCATAAAAACTCTGCAGGAATATGACAAATTTCCCATTCATCAAATATATCTGCAAATATTTGTGATAAGCTTCATTTACTTTTACTTTTTTTTAAATCAACATATAGTCAAAAATGACTGTTACACTGAAGTCATTATCTCTTCCCATTTCTGCTGATTTCTTTCTCTAATATTCATTTGATTTTAAACACAAACTTTGCTTATTAAATTCATTCTCTGTTGCTGTAATAGCAAAATATTATAAAACATGTTCTCTGCCTTCATTATCTCTAGTGTAACAGATTAAAGACAAACTTTCAGAAACTCTCCTCTGGGATTTTGACTAGGAGAACATATATTTAATCTTACCCAATCACAGGGTCTTCAACCTTTCTAGGCTACAGGTTGTTTACTGAAGCTGAATGACATGAATACTAACTATGGTTTTCCCAAGTAACTATGACTTATCAGGATTTTAAATACCTAATTGTGAGGATTTCTCTGAAGTACATTGTAAGAGAAAATTAAAATGAAAATTAGCATCTCACAGAAAATAACTGTGCTACTCAGCATCCCTAACCTCTGAAATTACAAGGGCTTTTAAAAGTTTCATCCACCCACATTTTTATTAATAGAAACACATGACATTCCTTAACTAATAAAAAGCACAGGAACACAGTGAGGAAGTTCAAAGAACCTGGTAACTGTATGAACCATTAAAAACAAGACATTCTCTGGTTCATATTTTATTTTTTAATCTAGAGCATCAAAGGTATTACTAGTTTTAGTATTAGAAATAGTCAGCTTAAAGGATAAATGTACAAGTATTCTGCCTGTTTCATAAAAACATCTAAAAAAAAATAAACTCTTTTTATACCTTATTGTTTCCATAGGCCATATCCATGGCTTCCAGAGACAAGGAGCAAAGGGCATTTATTAAGTGATGTAAAGACACATCGTCAAGGTACCTGAAAAATAACTGCTATCAAAACACTGTCAAGTTTGATATACACATATTATTTTAATTACAAGATAAGGTTTCTTACTGTGAATTTTCAAAAAGCTTTGAAATCATGCTGGATATAGATGGTAGATCAGTCATAACTGCTGTAGTCAGAACCTTGAAAAAGACAGAAATATGTCTTACAGATTGTAATAGAAAAATACTAATATAATATATAAATATATATTAAATTCTATTTTAGACATATTTATATAATATATATAATCGCTATATAATAAAATACATATTGTATATATTTATATAATATATATAATAGATAAATATATTATAAATATATAATAGAAAAATACTAATATAATAGAAAAATACTAACAATCATTAACTGAAAACAAACAATCATGCTTACTGTGCTTGGCCCTTCCACAGCTCTCCCAGGTTTTAACGCACCCCCAACACTAGGCTTCAGTCCCAGAATCCACACAAGATGCTGAAAAATACAAAAGGAGCATTTTTCAGGCTGAGAAGAAATTAGCATTGTACTAAAGCTAACCACCAACCTTGCAGCCAAACAGAACTCAAGAGAAATGCTACAGTACTTATTCAAGGCAATACACAGTACACCATGAGAAGACTCAAAGCTTTTTCTATTGCTCACTGAGCAACTGAAAACCAAACTATAACAAAACACCAAGGCATAACAGCAAGGCATAAATATTTCCTGTGAGGGAAATACTACCTGAAGGGTAGCCAGGACAAGCTGCCACGATGTACCAAGAACAGCTCCATGGAAGTGAGCTAAGTTGAGTAAAGTCCTCATACACTGGATATTTTTTGATGTCAGCTTTGAAAAGAAAAAAAAACAACCAAAAAGCCATCCAGTTTTTATCTTTCCACAATGATAGTGTTTCTAGTAAACTTTCATTTTTTACTGAAGTGCTTTAAAATTACATTTTGTTTGCACTGGTGAAATACATTTTTTTAGAGAAGTAGTTCAGTATCTCTCCTTCTCTCAGGCTTTTCTAGGTGAGGTTTAATGAGTACTTGAGTGCTGCATCCAGCTCTGAGGTTCCCAACACTGGAAGGACAGGGCAAGATTATTTAAGAGCATGTAGTGATGGGACAAGAGGGAATGGGTTCAAATTGAAAGAGAACAGGTTTTGGTATTGGGAAAGAAATCCTTACTATGAGGCTAGTGAGGCACTGAAACAGGTTGCCCAGGGAAATCATTGATGCCCCATCCCTGGCAGTGTTCAAGGCCAGGTTGGATAAGGCTCTGAGCAAGCTGATCTAGTGGAAGGTGTCCCTGCACATGGCCAATGGATTGGAATGAGATGATCTTTAAAGTCCTTTCCATCCCAAACCATTCTGGGATTCTATGTTTTATTTGATTACTGCCCTCTCCTCCCAGTTTCACATTATTATCAAACACAAGTTCAAGTACTCCAGCTTAATTGCATCATCTACACAAAATCAGTCTATCTTAAGTGAACCTTCACACACAGGCGCATAACACAGCTGAGATCTAGAGTTTTCCAAATGGAATGGATAAGAACTTCTGAGCTAGAAGTCAGAAAAAAACCAAGAATGAGACTTCTTCGCAAATAGATAATTTACTGTCCAGAGCTGATCCAAATTAAAGCCTTAAGACAATAGTTCAGCTGACCATTATTTGTAAGAATGTTGTATATCTATAGCCTGGTTTTGAGACATGGTGAGATGCAGGAAGAAGCAGTTAAGCAAAGTAAGATCACTTACAAGTTGTACTTACCATAACCGTTCCCTGTGGCTGAAGAGCTAAGGGTTGCCCTACTGCTACAACTTGCTGGTGAGACTCACTTGAGGGACTAATCATTTGAACATTCTGTCCCTGAATGGAATATGCTGGAGGAAAATTGGAAAGAGAAGGAAGAAAAAAAATTTAAAATCCAGTACTTACTTGTAAGTAAGAACCACCTTCTGGCAAACAGACTCCAGGAAATTTTTTTTACCGTTTTAGCTTTAATATACTTCACTTTGAGACCTTTAGTTATATTTAGATTACAGTGTCATTCCCTAGAGCTAAAGGTTCAGCAATTACTCCCTGTTTCTAACTAGTAGACATTGCTTGCAATACATTTATATATTTTATGTCAAGACTGAAATATTTATGCTTAAGACACAAGCATTAAACTGTCTCAACTCAGTTTTTTGGTTGTAATTATGTGTAAATGGTATCATTGTGTGCTACCATTGTACCTTTGCACTCAGAAAATTATGGTGTCATCAATGGTGTATCATGCTATTTTTCCAATATGGGACTTCAGGACACCCATTTGTAAAAAAGAGCAACCTACATAAAATAAATGAGGTTCCCTGCTCTGTCTCTACAGATATCTGTGTAGTTCAGTCATGTGTACTTCTTCACAGACTTACAATCTAATAATACACTTAGCTGGTACACTGGACTGAAGTAAAGGTACTGGTCCTCGTTCCCAGAGTAAGATATTTTTGTTTTATATTAAGAGCTCTAATGTTAAATTCATCTCTATATTTTTCAGGTAGTTCATTTTCTTAGTAAGTGGCAATTCACTTTCAAAGTTAGAAACAGAGTACATTGTAAACCAGCATATATTATGAATTACAACATTCTCTCAAGATGTGGGATGCATCAAAGCTTTTTGTAGGCTACAGAGAGCCTAGAACTTGAATCTTCCACTTACACGTATTACCATCACTAGACAATTGTAGAAGACTGTAGTACATCACAAATGCAGGATGTTCTAGCCAAAGTTTTAGAATCCAAGCTGCCCAAAGACCTTTTCAGATTTTGAATGCCTTAATTACATGTCCTAGCACATCTTTACAATGGTAGAAGATCTCCTTAGAATTTGAACTTTTGACATATGTGAATCATTCAGGAAATTTTAGATTGATCAGAATGATAGTCAGCAAATGCTGCAAGACCAACCAGTTCTGTCTGTAAAGTAGGTAATCTAGGTACTGTCTGAGGACTCTAACTTACTTTAATAAAGCCAAATACTACAGCTGTATAGTATTTGTGTCTTTGGAATAATACCCTGAAAAAAAATGGGCTTAAAGGACAATATGATGAAACACAATTAAGAAAAATGTATATATTTACACTTGCTGGACAGAGCTGCAGTTGTGCTGTTTAATACAGTAAGGGCATAGTGAGGAGGCAAGGATCCTTTGCAAATGGCAGTGATAAAGGCGTCTCTTGATGTTACAAGACCCAGTCTTCCACAAAGTGCAGCCATGGTCAATTCTGCTTTTAGAATATTTTCAGTGGCAGCTTCATCAGTGCTGAAAGAGTACACATTGTTCAGCAGGAATTAATACAGAGCACAGAAGCTAACCAAAACTGAATGCCGTAAGAACATAAACTTTAAATCCATTAACACTATAAATATTGAATATCAAGCATAACCAATCAATAAAATTCTTCAGAACCACTTCCTACAAAATCAGACTTTCTCAGCGACTTGCTAAATGAGACTATGAGAAGATATTTAAAACTAATTTCAGAAAGTGGCATTTGATTACAAAAGGCTCTTTGAAAGCCTCAATTAATTTACCACAACCATTTCCTAGTAAAAAGCTTTTCCACTTTAAAGATTAGATAGTACTGAGAAGTACCGAGACATTACTAATTCTCTTACTTGCAGTAATCAGGACAATCACTTCAATATGTTGAAACATGCAAGCAAAGTAAAAAGAAATAAAGATAATTCAAATTGTTTAAATGCAACCCTCTGAAAATGCAATTAACTGTTCTGTATTGAAATACATTAAAGGTAGATATTGGACTTCCGGAGACTTCTGTGTCATTTATTCATTCAGTCTAAGCCACAAACCTGACTGCTCGGATGCCATGAACGGCACTTATGTTGATAACTGTCAATTTGACTGGTATCAAAAGTCAGTTCAAAACATAGCTTGGAATGTCAACTTAGCAAGATCAATAGAAATGAAAGACCAGATACCTTGCATCAAGTAGGAGGGATAGAGCAGCTAGAAGACCACACCAACAAGCGTTCACCATTTCTTCCCAGACAGCTCTGCTAACTTAAAAGAAATATAGAAACTTTTTAATAGCAGAAACACAGTAGCTCCCTTAATAACTTTAATGTGTATCACAAACAAAACGCTTGATACTGCATCTTTTGAAGTGTGTTTTTGTATGTATGTTTACATAGCCAGATATATGTACATACAGAAACACACTCATACCTTGCATTGAAAGTAACATTTCTGAGGT
The DNA here is from genome assembly GCF_001522545.3 of Parus major. Taxonomy (NCBI): domain Eukaryota; kingdom Metazoa; phylum Chordata; class Aves; order Passeriformes; family Paridae; genus Parus; species Parus major. The sequence goes on along the minus strand of NC_031773.1, from coordinate 30,938,450 downwards.
AAAAAAAATGTCACCAGGCAATGTTTTTTTCTAAATAGCATCCAAAAACCCCACCAAAATCCAACTTATTGCAATATATATAACCATTTTTGATCTTTTTCTATAAAAATAAACATTCACAAGTACAAAAATATGGGACAAGAAACTCACTGAAACTTTGCAGTGAAATAAAAATACTCTCCCGTGGTAGCTATAATTTTTTTTTTTCTCTTTCATTTAATGGGGAAAAAGGTATTGGTCTAGCAAACGGGTAGTTACCCAGCCCATTTGCACACCCCCCTCTCTCCACCGAGCCAAGCCAAGCCCCGGCGCTCCGCAGCACCATGGAGAGCTCCCTGCTCCCGCGGCAGCGCCCGGCCGCAGCCCCCGGCCGCAGCCCCCTGCCTTCCCCGCATCCCTTGGCTGGAGCTCAGCTGTACTGCCTTGGCTTCCTGGGCCACGAGCCAAACTCACTGGTCAAACACAAGTCACTTTGTACATACAGACCCCATAACAGACCCATCATATGTTCCACAAAACAATCCTCACTTCACAGCAGTTCTGCTTTCAAAGAAGTCCTTCTCTATATACTGCAATCTTACTAAAAATTTCTCCATTAGAACACTCCTTTTGTCTTGTTACTAGAAATGTATTTTTCTTTTAATGTGGTCATAAGTCCATTTCTGTCAGTCAGGTAGTCTCTTGTGACCTTAGATCTCACTGTTAAGCCAAAAGCAGAACACCAAGTCAAGTATTTTTTTAAATGAAACTGCTGTTGCATTAAAAGAATAAAACACATTTTAAATAAAGTTTTTATATATAAATAAGTACCAATAAATTTAAGTAGAAAAGCATGAAATTCTAAAATCTGCTTTCTGCAAAACTGTTGAATTTCATATAGTGTTTGCATTTTCCAGTACCTAATTCTTTCTCTGACTGGTCAGAAACAGACTGCAAATCTTGCTCTGAAGACTGTGCTGGTAATGATGTTGCCTCTGTTGTGGTTTGGATGACAGTTTCTGCCTCTCCTAACTCTCCTTCGATCATGGTGGTGATACCACGGACAAGATCCAGCAAACAGTGAAACGCCACTGACATTGCATAGCCTTCAGGAATTGTCGGTGGCTCAACTTTGTCCAGCATCTCCAAACTAAAAAAATTGAAAACATGGTAAGTGTCTAGCAATACCACTGTTTTTAAAAACAATAACACAAGATTCTGAATTAATTTTAAACACAAACAGGCCCGAAATACTATCCTTCAAGGTTTATTGCAACTCAAGAAAAAAACCTTTAAGTCACTAAGTAAAAGAGTAAAGGAATTACAAAATAAGACAGCAACCAAAAGGATACAAACCTCGAGTTAGATCTGCAAAAAATATTTCTAAAAACTAACATAGATAATCAAGCATTATGAATAATTCTACTTGTATTATTATTTTACTTAGAGCCACTGCAACAGAACGTATTCAGAACAATACAAGTATCTAGGAACAACATAGGAAATACATCAGAGAGCCATGAGTGTGTGAACGTAGTTATAACAAACAGAGAACAAGTCAGGCATTCTATTATCTTTGAGTCCACATGACTAGAAAAGCCTGTCCATAGCTAGATATTACATGGCCAAATATTCATCACTGACATGCATAGGTAAACAATGGACGTTATTTGTACAAAGAGGATATGTCTACATGATTCAATGCTGAAAAGCATGCAGTTAAAACATCACTGTGCTGGAACAGCAGCTTCATTGCCACTTTCCTCTATCTTTTACTTTAAAAGCACATGAACTGCTGAGTTACAAATCCAGCAGAAATTGTAGCTGACACAGCAGCAGCAGCAGCACCTATACATGTAGAGACAGCCAGTTACAAAAACTACCTGCTTCCACAGCAATCATTATTTCATCATTTTTTACTCTGCAAACTACTCTTAAAAAAACTACATATTCCAGCTAAAATATACCAAAGATACTTTTATACCTTGGCATCACCACTCTTGTCTGCACAAAGGATTTTTCCTTCTCCCAAACATGCCACACTTCAGTTATTACCTCTAATTTCCTGAAGATAGCTGCCTCCTACCTGGGGGAGCAGGAACTACAGCTAAATCAAATTGTCAGTTCATCCTGTATATACAATTAAGTGTGAATATATATGCAGGCCTAACTAAAATTATTAGTGGGTTTTATAGTTAAAATATATTTGCGAGGTAGAGGTCACATCCTTTTACTTTAAGAGAAAATGGTAACTACTGAGTAAATTAAATATTAAATAAATTAAATTATATAGTCACCATGATGGAAATATGGTGGGATGACTCATATAGCTGGAATGCTGCACTGGATGGCTACAAGCTTTTCAGAAGAAATAGGAAAAGTAGAAGAGGTGGAGGAATGACACTTTATATTAGGGAGGCTTTTGATGCCATGGGTATTGAACTAATAATGCTGATTGAATGCCTATGGGTAAGAATTAAGGGGAAGGCCTACAAGGCCGACATCCTACTGGGAGTCTGTCATTGTCCACCCAGCCAGGAAGAAGAGGTGGACAACTTATTCTATAAGCAGCTGGAGAGTGTTTCAGGATCACCAGCCCTTGTTCTTGTATGTGATTTCAACCTACCAGACATCTGCTGGGAACTTAATACAGCAGAAAAGAGGCAGTCCAGGAAGTTTTTAAGAGTGTGTGGAGGACAGCTTTTGATTACAGCTGGTGAGTGAGCCTACTAGGAGAGGGACTATGTTAGACTTGTTGTTTACAAATAGAGATGGGCTGGTGGTGGTTGGAGGCAGCTTGGGACAAAGTGATCACGAAATTACGGAGTTCTTGATACTTAGTGAAATCAGCAGGAACATCAATATGACTGCTACACTGGACTTCCAGAGAGCAGACTTTGGCCTATTTAGGAGATTTATCCAGAGAGTTCCCTAGGAAGCAGCCCTCAAAAGTAAATGAGTCCAGGAAAGATGGGCATGCTTTAAAGCAAAGATCTTGAGGGCACAGGAACAGACTGTTCCTGTGTGCCAAAAGACGAGTCAATGAGGCAAATGTACAGCCTGGATGGGCAATGAGGTTTCAAAGCAACTTCAGAATAAAAAGAGGATGTGTCATCTTTGAAAGGAGGGTCAGGTTTCTCAGGAAGTATTTAAGGGGGTTGCTAGGGTACATAAGAAAAGAAAAAGGGAGTCCAAAGCCCAGTTCAAACTTAATTCGGCAACTTTTGTACAGGATAATAAATAATGTTTTTACAAATATATTAATGGTAAAAGGAAGGGTAAGACCAGACCTTGTTCGCTATTGGAGGCAGAAGGAAACATGGTAACTGCAGATCAGGAGAAGGCCAAGGTGCTTAATGCCTTCTGTGTCTCAGTCTTTAACGGGAAGACAGCTTATCCTCAGGACAACTGTCCTCCTGGGTTGGTAGATTGTGTCAGGGAGTAGCATGGTCTCCCCGTTATCCAGGAGGAGGCAATCAGAGAACTGCTGAGACGCATGGATGTTCATAAATCTATGGGCCCAGATGGGATCTATGCCAGGGTGATGAGGGAGATGGCAGATGAGCTTGCAAAGCCACTCTCCACCATTTACCAACAGTCCTGGGTCACTGATGAGGTTCCAGATGACTAGAAGATGGCCAATGAAAGGTGGCTGTGGTCAGGCAGGGACTGATCTCTTTCTCCAGGCAGCAACTGACAGAATGAGAGGACACAGACTCTAGATGTGCCAGGGGAAATATATGCTGGATATTAGGAAAAAGCTTTTTACAGAAAGGGTGATAAAGTATTGGAATGGTTTGCCTGGGGAGGTGGTGGAGTCACCATCTCTGGATGTGTTTAATAAAAGACTGGATGTGGAACTCAGTGTGATATTTTCATTGAGGTGTTAGAACTGGGTTGGATTCAATCTTGAAAGTCTCTTCCAACCTAGAGATTCTGTGATTATATGAGTTATTACTGTTACATGGCAATGGCTGTGAAAAGTCTTGAATAGTTTGCCTATTCCTCTTAGGAATGTTTGTTTCCTTAAGTAAAGGGGAAGACAAGTTCCAGACAGGACAATGATCTGTGGACATACTTGTACAAAAGTATGTGATGTGGCCATTGTTTGAAAATCTAATGGCAGCAGAAGAGAATTGGTGCTAGGATGTGACACACTATAGCAAGTCATATCCTTACATACAGGGACTACAGACAAAAGTACAAGAAAGGAGAAAAAAACTGCTGTGAAATGCTTGTGACAACTCTGCAATTTTAAATGAAAAAATGCAAAAAATATACAGAGAAAATCATAGTCACTTGAAGTATCCAAAGGTAAAACACAAGCAAGTGTAGAGAAGGACAGGAGATTATGATGGCTGCAAGGTTATTAAACCAGTTAAGAATAGATAGTAAGAAAAAAGAAAAGGAAGAAAAGTGGAGGTTGTAGTAGTTGACCAAATGAAAAATCTGCATTTTCTGAGAACAAGCAAGTAAACTAAAATAACATCCATGTCCACTGCTGGAAAAAAAAGTCAACACATACACATTAACTATTGAAATTTGAGGATGAGGTTTTTTTCTTCTGCACCTCAAAGGCAGATAAAGCAGTTCCCACCCTAAAAATATTGAGATGTAGGCTATTTGCAGATTTCACTGAATTTTAATATGCCAAAATTTTATGGTGGTACAAATAGCTTCAGGTTTGGAGGCACCTGTCCCTCAATGATCATGATTTAAAAAGTAACATAGTATTTGCAGATTTAAACTGAGAACATCATCTCCTTTGTACAAAGTCACGACAAAAAAATTTGCCATTCTGAGAACCATTCATAATTAGCCTTGGTACACAGGTCAATATATTGTTTGAAATGACAACCAGACCAGTAGCTACAAGGAACTATCCTGCTCAATAAAAACTGTAAGTACAGTAAAGCTGGTGTGAGAAAGCTATTTTTCATTCCCACTGATGTCCTGTTTGCTTAATGAACTTCATGTTTGCCATTACAAAATGCAGCAACAAAATTGTTCTATACTAACTGTTTTTAGGGAGGCCTAAAAATAAAGAGTTAATACAGATAAAATGGTAAGAAAAATAAAAAATCCAACTGATGCTAAAATCACAGGGGACATCCCAATCAGAATCCCGGACATGCAGAAAAAAAGAGCAAAAAGACCAGAACACCTCATGGCACCAACAAAGAGAAAATTCCTAATAGACTTCCATGCCAGTGAAACGAAAACCTCAATATTCACTAGTAAAAAAATCCTTACATCACCAAATTAAAAATAAAAATACTTGTTACATAGACTTTCAAAAAGATAGAGGTACTCACTATGTAGCTTTAGCACTGCCTTGTACTGTTACATTCAGGATGGGTATCCAAGTGCCTCTGTACTCAAAGGCAGGTAATACAGTTGCACCTCCACCCATTCCAAGCACTCCTGGGTTAGTCTGTGCTGAGCCAGTATTCCCTGATGCGTTGCTTCCTGTTCACAAAAACAAAGTGATAAAATCAACCAATCTGGTATTTGTGATCAGAAAACATCCTTTTTCTATTCAATTTTTAAGACATCAGGATTAATCTGAAGATACCCAGATCAATAACAAAAATCAACAATAACATAAAAAATTATTTCTGAGCTCCCTCTGCTGTCTAAAATATAATCTTATGTGCAGCTCACTGATGCCAACTGCCTATTTTCCAGTCAGAATGTAATGTTTCTGTGAAAGGTACAGCAACATTCATAACATTCTGTGAATGAATCAAACTTACATAGTCTTGATGGAACAATGTATGTTTTAGTGAAGAGTCAGACACATACTTGAAAGTTAAGGATTATTTACATAGTTGTACCAAGAACTCAGTAACTAGAAAGTTTAATTATTTCAATAAAAAACTTCCAAGATTTCAGAAATGCAAAAACCACAATTAGTGGTTTAGTAAGAATAGGTCCCACAAGTTCAGATTCTTTCTGAACAGACAATGGGGGGAGAGAGTAGAGTCCCCAGGATGGTGACTGACAGTGTAACTGCCATTTTGGTGTGCTTACTTTTAATATGTGGAGAGTAAGCTACTAATATAGGCAATAAACTATTAACTTAGGCAATACGAATACACAGAAGCTTATGCATACACTTTAACACACTAACACTTAACAGACTGAAACAAAAAAATCATGCTGCTAAACAAATTATTAACCAAACACTGGCACTAACACAGTTACACTGGTGTCTTTTTCTATGACCCCACTATGCAGTCAGACATATGCAACTATTTTTGTATTAATCTAACTCATTAAAGTGTGTGGCAAACATTGCCCAGTATAATAAAAGTAACACAGAACTTCAGTAGATGCAGCTTCCAAGCTGTTGAGCCTGCTGCAAGACTGAGGCTCAAAAATCAGGTGTATAAGAAGTGTAAATGTCCAAAGCCAGGTTGGATAAGGCTTTGAGCAACCTAGTCTGTTGGAAGGTGTCGCTGCCCATGGCCAGAGGGCTGAAACTAGATCATCTTGAAGGTGTCTTCCAAGACAAGCCATTTTATGATTCCAAAAGATGGCCTGCTATGAGAGGACTGCTGTTATAATCAGAAGACTCAGTTCAAGAATTGCATTGATCTGCTCTTTGCAAGTCAAATATGGCCACAGGAAGAAAAAAGGTAGAAAAATAAATGCATGAGAAAGTGACATATGAAACACTCCGAAAGTAGAAATTAAAAGGTAAAGAGAAAACAAACTGAAGTAATAACCCAGAGAAATGGTAACAGCACTAGAGGCATCACCTTACTGCAGTGCTGTTTCACTTGAGGCAAAATTTAGGGTTTCAAAATGAGTATTATAGAACGGTTTCTCATATATGCATGTTACGTGGTGAAAATGTGTTTCTGGTTTACCTTAAGATAATTAAGCTGACCTAGAAATGTTCTATCAGTTGCTGCATAGACAGCTACTGAACAGCAGACACTGATGCAAATTTCTTCATGCTATCACTGCTAACTCCAGCATGGGATTCCAATTTCATGAGTGAACACTGAAAGATGCGAGTCTAAACCCAAAGTTTTCAATGTTTCTTAATTTAATAGTAGGTTTGACAGACATTAATTACTCTTATTATCTGGCTTTATCTCTTTTAAGAAGACATATCAAAAGACACCCTTACAAATTATTTTTAAGTTGTTTGTTGCTGAGGACTCTGCTTCCACAACTACAGAAAGAAGCAGAGCCTTAACTTGGGAGATAAACACCTGCATAGGCATTAACAGGACAACAATTTCATATTATTAAAATACAAATATACGTAGTGAAATGCCAAAACCCTGGCTGCAAGAAAAGACAACCAAGTTTACTTTCAATATGTGTCTGATTTCAGCTTACAAAAAAAACAGAGATCATTTGTAAAACACACATCTTTCATTCTTCCTCTGGGCTCCCTCACTCCAGTTTTAGCCTTGAACATCCAGAAGAACTACTGACTGCCTCCCACAAACACACACTGTCTTACTACTTAAATTGCGCCCCACCATAAATGACATCCCTGCACAAGGAGACAGAAATCAGACACAATTTGTACAGTCAGAAATTAGAAATAACTCCAATGGAATTTCCCTCTGAAAAGTTGTGAAACAAGGAATCTGATCACTGCAAAAACAGGAATCAAGGCAGATTGATTCTGCTGCTGACTGGGGTCTATGCCTTCCCCACAAAACAGGTAGATAAAATCCCCTGTTGTACCAGAGCTGAGAACACTAGCTCTACTCAAGCTAGCTTTTTGCCAAAATAAACACCAAAGTACCAGAGCTGTACCAGAACTGAATCAAAAGAGAATACATTATTACAAGAAAATTATAGAAAAATAAAATTATGATAAGGACAAGGCTTTACCAGTTTGGTTTGGTGTTGCTGATGTGTTCCCTGTGCTTGGTACAAGAAATAGAGACTGAATAAAGGACCCCAGTGCATTCACAATATCACGGAAAACTTTAGTGGAATGTTGCTTCATATCATATGACTGACAAAAAGACCTGGAAGGTATAAAACAAAGTATTTGACAAATTTGGGACTAAAAGAAGATTTTAACAGCAACTTCACCCCCACACACACTCCAAACTGCAGCCTAAAAGCACATTTCAACAGCAAATATTTAGGTAAACAATAGTATCTAATTTTAGGTAAATGTTCCTTTGACACTGCTAAGGCATACTCAACTATAATTCAGCCCTTCTTGGATAATAAGCATTGCCTAATGCATTACACAAAATTATTATGAACAGCTTATTGCATTTAAGTTTCTATACATTTGCAATGTTTTAGGAAGCATTTTCCATTAGAGAAAAATAATAAAAATATATCTTAAACTTTATGTAAAAGCAAAAGCCAATATAGTTAATACCTTAATAGCTGAGGCTGCACACAAAGCCTGTGAATAGATTCTACTGCAACAGCTCGTAGCCACTGTGGTTTGTCTGCATCCAGAAACTTAACCAGCAATGACAGAAAGATTTCACATTCTGTTACCTAAAACATATAGTTTATAGTAATTAATAAAAAGAAAAAGCCTCCTACAAAATAATTTCTAAAGAAACATTTCATCTCAGGAGTCCTACCACAGCAAGTTTTGTACAGAATCTAAAAATATCCCTGGAATGAATATTTACTCAGAATTTTATTAAAACATAACATTTTTGACAAGCTAAAATCACATATGCAATTGTACTGAAGGAGTTAAATTCCTCTCAGACACTGCAATAAAGGTCATACATTTGCTACAGTAGACAAATGAAAAATATCTTTTTTAACAAATACCAAAAAATCAGGAAATAAGAGCGGCTGAATATGTGTTTTTTACCCACATTCTGTCAACAGCTTTAGCAACTCAAGTCAAAAGGCTCTTAGAAAGTATTAACAAGGCACAGTAATCATCATTATCTAAAGTGAGGCAAACAACAGAAGATCAAAAGGTTCCCAAAACCTGAAAGGCAGTTAAATAGAGAAAAGACAACAGCTAATCTACTATAAAATTCATACAAGTCCATATCTAACAAAATCATACATTTAGAATACATGTTAACACAAAAAAAATGTAAGAGGAAAAGAGTATTTAGCCTTCTCTTCCCTCAGTAGACATCAACAGCTCCCAAGAACTAATGAATACTACTACTGATCACAGCACTGGCATATACATAGAAAAATAAAATTGCATAAAGAAAATTTGAGCATATTCTTACCAGCAAACTGTAAAACTGTTTAATCAAAACAGAAACTACTCGCAGCAAACGCATACAGATGGGAAAGTATGGTTTTTCCACTGGTGCTGGGGAAGATGAGGTGGTGGAACCTTGCCTGAATTTGATATTTGGGGAGAAGAGCTTTATAACAAGAGGGCATACCCTTTCTTTAAGAAGAAAACTGAATTCCTGATGCTGAAAAAGAAAAAAGAAAAAGTTACATGCAGATATTCCTTAATTGCTAGCAGTAGCTCTGATTATACATCTTATTTACATTTGTAGTTATAATCAAGCAGTCTGAAATCATGCAAATTGTGGTATAAATGACAATCAGGAAATGAAAAGGCAGAACTGCAGACACCAATGTAAAGCTACCAGAAAGTATGAAATTACAATTGTCAGGTTCATGCCATGCATCCTTCTTCCTGTATTTTGCAAGTTGGAATAGGCTGCTAATATATCACTTATATATTTATAAATAAATTTATCTACTGTCAGCTAATAAAACATTATTGCAGGATCATGAGGCATTTATATGCAGTAGATACATGCAATTCACAGTCTTGATTTTTACTTTACAAGTGGGGTGAACTTAATAGTTTTGTAGAAGTAACAATTCCACAAATTTAGTTACAGAGCTGTCATAAATAAGGCAAGATAAGAAAATGCATCTCTGGAGGAGATATAAACACCAAAACCAAAACTGAAAGAGTAAAACAGCTCTACAAAATGTATAAACATAAATTAAACAGAAACATAAATAAAGTGTTTAGGAATAGAAAAACATTCAAAAAAGCACAGGGAACTTTTCTGTTAAACACCACCCCACCACCTCCCCAAAACATAAAAGCTAAAAGTCCTTCAGGGAAACAATATTCATGTTAAATTAAAGAGGATTTAATGAAGTGTAGATTTTACTACCCGTGTGAGTAAAAGTCTTCCTGTTTTCCACCCAAGAACTACTCACTTGTAAAAACACTTGTGGAAAGTCGTTGAGGACCGACTCAAGAAGCTCAAGGCCAAATGTACGTGTCATTTCTGTCATACCCACGAGCCAGTAGGGAGCATCAGCATTAACTAACTGACAAAGATCCTTAGAAAAAAACACAGTAACATTGACATTTCTCTGTAAAGTCCTGTACCAAGAAAGTTTCCCAACTTCATAATGAAATCTACAAACTCTCCTCTTTTGTGAGCAATCTCCCGATTTCAATGTATTTTTTCTTTAAATACTTTTTAACACAAATTATAAAGCATAGAAAATGTTTAAAATAATTTTTAACTTTGCTGGTATCCTTGAATCATGTGTTCATTCCTAGCCTCAAAAATATCTCAAGACGAGTGAATTTGCTAAGTCAAGAATATTTTTATTGGTGTGATGAATGCAACTACTCCTTTTCATTACATACTTGACTTTAATGTCCAATACCAACCACAAGAAACAGGACTGAATTACAGTTGCAGTGTTTTGCTCTGTACTAGGTCTTGCTGAGATGGAGTTAATTCTCCCCACAGCAGCCCTTACAGTGCTGAGCTTTGCATTGGTAGCTAGGAAGGTGCTGATAACACACCAGTGTTTTGGCTACATCTGAATAGCACTGAAACAGCCTCAGTGCTGTCCCTCAAGATTTCCCCCCACTGCCACCAAGGGGCTGGGCAAGATCATGGGAGGGAACACAAAAAATGTTATCCCAAATTAACCAAAGAGATATTTCATACCTCAGTTATAGAACCTAAGAAATGGAAGAGAAAGGGAAGCATCTGTTATTTACAATGTTTGCCTTTGGGAGCAACTTTCAGGCATTCTGAAGCTCTGCTTCCCAGGAAGTGGCTGAACATTGTTTGCTGATGCACTTTGCTCATGCACATGCAAACTCTTGCTTTTGCTTTAGTAAACTGCCTTATCTCAACCTATGAATTGTTTTCCTTCTTCTTTTCTCTCCCCATCAGCTGGGACAGGGAGTGGTAGAGCACTTTGGAGAGTACTTGAGAGTCCAGCTAGGGTAAACCCACCACAGGCTCACAGAAATAAGAATCTTGAATTTAATGCAGACACGTACACTTAGCTATTATTTAAGATTTTTAGTAAAACACTTTCCAAGGCCACTTTATCTTCATTTTCTCAGCATATCATCACCGATTAGAATAAACAGCATAAGAAAACCCAAGGCTCTGGTTAAGAACATTATCAATACACCAATGGCAAATTCTTTAAATTTCTTAAAGAGATGTAGAAGCACCCAATCTTAACTGCAAATACAAAAATATATGCTCCCCATCTACCTGAAAAAGCATATATGCATCCTTAGCACATGGCTTGAGCGTACTGACAGATCTTCTATTGCTGTTCCCTTGAACTGCAGCTGGCTGGTCAACAGCATCTGTGCAAAAAAACAAAACAAAGTTTTGTGAACAAAGGTACTGTTAAAAATCAAGTACGCATTAAGTGTTCTCACAGGAATATTCTACGATAACGGCCAGGTAATTCTTCTGCAACTTATGATGTCTTTAGAAACAAACATTAGATTGACTACCAAAGATCATTGATACCAAGCACTGCTTTCCAGTGTTCTCTTCAAAACTACAGCTGCCATGTATTTCCCACTCAGCAATCTATGGTATCTGCACCATAAACGACACCCTCATCTCAAATCCCTTTACAGTATTAACCTGAAGACCAGTTCTCACAGCTTGAAAAAAAAAATCTAGATTTTATATATTGCTGCATTGAACTGGACTGACACAATGGTGAAGGATTTAATCTCCTTTAAATACCAATCAGTGTATAAAAGACAGTTAAAATGAATGATGTCTGAGACGTTTTCATAACATCCATAGACATCTTATTACTTCTTTATCTGAAAGAGGAACATCTGATATGTGCTAAAAAAGCAGGTAAATAAAAGCAAGCTGAGTAAGCAGTATGCCCACCTTTGTATCGCTCATCTTCAGCAACCACTCTCTCAAACACAACAGTAACTACTTGCCGCACTGTAGCTGCCGCAGTGTTATTTGTGATATTATCTTTTGTGAAGTGCAATCGAAAGCAAAGTACAATTGCCTGAAAGCAAAAAAACAGAAAAAAAAAAAAATTATCTTACAACAATATATTTCATCTTTTAGCTAAGAGTCAAGAAGGTTGATGGACTGAGGAATGCCTTCTGCTACAGTTTGTCAGAAGGTTGTCAAAAAAAAAATAAATTGAAGAACCAGAATACATTCTATGGATTACCCTAGCCAAAAAACTCTCTAGCAATCCTCCCCAAAGGCAATCAAAAAGTGGTATTAATTGAACACATTACAATGTGCCAACAAAATTGCAGTCATCATACAGAGAATACACAGTAATCATCACACAGAACAAGTTGTATCAATTAATGTCAAAAGGACATTAGGATTGTAAGGTTAATCACAGAAAGGTCAGTCAGCTTCACAGCTAAAATGTCATTCCTCTCCTACGCTGAATCACAATACTTTCACAATCATGTTGCCTTGACTGCTATTAATCCTCAGACGTGCATTTCAAAGTGTCATTGTGCTGGCAGTGACCTGAATACTTTTTCCCATTGGATTTTGTTATTATCTCTAACTCATAGTTTAATACTTACCTGTTTTATAATGAATATTGAAAATTAACATTTTTATGTGTAATGAAACCTGTATTTCTTGTTCTTCTATCCATATACTGTGTTCTTGCACTTTCAAGAGCCTCAACCACACCCAGCCATAGTGCTACATGCTGTAAGCCATACAAGATCCAGAATTTTATTTTGCCTCTTTTTCATGTCTATGATTTCTGGACTCTACTCAGATCATATTTAGCCACATCAGTTTAAAATCTTACAACAGCTTGACTGAAGCATGAACATGCAATATATGTCTGGCTGAAACCAATTTTCTACAATGTAATCTAGAAGAGAAACTAACTAAGCAGAGTTTCACAAGTCACAGAGGGTAAACAATGTTGCTTCTTCAAAGAGAAGTATGTTATACTTTAAATTAAACTGGACTGGGAAATAATTTTTTAGTTGAAACATAATATCTAAAATGCTTCATGTTTAAAACTAGGACCCGAAGCTGTTACTGAAAGAGCAATAACTGGACTGTTTACAAAAGAGATTTAAGGCCGGGTAGAAGGCAGCTTCTTCTAACATTTTCTCTTAGGGAGAGTTTACACCTTGCCATGTGCTCTGAAAAAAAGTATACAATGAATTTAACAGATGAGAAGGATAGGCATTGGCTCAGAGTTTTTATTTCAAGTTCCTATTAAGTCTGAAATGTATTACTGTGGAGGAATTACAAAACACATGGAAAAGAAGGCTAAAAGAAATCCCATTTTCAGAGTCTAGTCATAAAGACAATAGAGACACAATAGAATCAAGAAGCCCCTTTATTCATTCATTGTTTTCACATGCTTCATATGTAAAATTTCCCCATTTTTCCTCTTGGTTATTTTAAAATCTGTAGTTGGCACCAACAAATTCTTACCTTGGACAATGCTTCATCATGCACAACTGTATTGGTTGTTAAAAGTACAAGAACTGTCTGGAGCAATTTAAGTTCTTCAAGACTGTTCTCCATCAATTGCCAAAGCATATTAATAATGTTTCCTGCTGCAGCCTGCAAAGAAATAATTTTTCTGTCACCTATTACAATATTTATGTACTGGTATATCATGTACATACGTAACAATGCCACTGTCATAGAGGCATATCATAAATGAATGTGCCTGTTTGTCTCAACTGTAGGACTACTTTAAGAATATAATGCAAATTTCACTGTCACAAGCTTCCCAAAGTATTTTTAAAGAATTGACAACAGAAATGTCTTAATATGCAGTACAAATTAAAGCCTGTACTTAATTTTCTACTTGGAAACATGGAAGACACAGTAAAAATGTATTTTACCCTCAGAATTCACTCATGTCAGAGAGAAAACACTGTAATTTTACATTACACAAGCACAACTGAAGGTGTATTTTTACAGCATTATTTTCATCAGCTTCCTAACATACTATATATGCAGCACCATAATATATAATGACATTTACTGCTGCAGAAAATGTGCATCTATTTTACTTTAATTTTAAAAATAAAATGTAACAAAAGCACAATAACATTATTGCACAAAGTATATTTTGTTGATGCACAAGGTTCATCACATGTTCATTTCCTGCAGTGTAAGAATGTGAATTAAATGAGCCGGTATCAATTTTCATCAATTTCCTTCTAGAGGTTACTATACTGCCTCACCTTTGGTTTTTTTTTATGGTGTAAAAGGTTTTCTTTTAAATTACTGAAAAACAGACATGAGTAAAATATTTTGTGGACTATATTCATTATAATATAAAGAGCCTCCTAAAACAACTCATTCACCTTCCATTTGAGGTCTGTATTTCTCACTCTGAAATATTTATGTTTCTGTATAAAGATTGATCTTACCTCTGAAACAACTTCATGAGACATAAGCCTCTGTATGGCTGCTAGACACAGCTGAGTGATCTTTGGTTCTTTTGTTCCACAACCCATCAGAAAAGGCTGAACCACCTCTGAGCTGTTCTCTTTCAAAGCTTTCAAAGACAAATATGGAAGCAGTCAATGTTTAATACTTTGAAAAATACAGTGCAAAAATTGTTAATCACACCTACTAACAAAAAGCAATCTCCAGTCTTGGAAATTTGGGATTTACAAGTGGACCACAGGGAAAAGCCAAGTGAAGACACACAGGCTGACACAGCTCACTTCCACAATTATCCTAGCCAAGGCTCAAATTCCAAGAACCTTCTCCCTTAAACGCTCAAGTGACTTTCCAAATCCAAAACATCCACTTAAGAGTCCATATGGTTAGCAAGAAGGTGTACAGTTCTGCCAAGGCCAGAGCTTTCCCTGGCCTTCCCACAGGAACCAGTCTCAGGCTGGTAGCATTGTCCTGCTCTGCTTTACCTAATGCAGGAAGCAACACAGTGCAGCACAGAGCAACATTCCAAAGCACAGGGCAGGAAGGGGAAGAGCAAATTGCCACAGGCAAAAAAGGAGGAGATAGAGACTGGACTGAAAAAACAGGAAGAGAGAGACTGGACCGTTTGTATCCTGGGTATGTTCAACTGGCTGTGAATTTGTCAAATTGTGTTTTAGTGAAGAAGAGTAGCTTCTTAAAATGGACTTTTGCTAGGAGAAAACCAGTTTTGATAAACTTCTCTCTTGCCTGCTTTTTTTTGTTTGTTTGTTTTTTGTTTTGTTTTTGTTGTTGGGCTTTTTTGTTAAGGAGAAAAAGCTTCATAATGAATAAAACATTCTACACTGGCATTTAAAACAGCTTTTTCCCATAAAAGTAATTCAAGAAGTCTGAGATATTAAAATTTTAAAATATTAAAAATATGAAAGAAAAACATGGCTCTGACTGATGAGTGGTTTTCCATTTACAGGTATGTTTGTTGATTAATGCAAACTTCTAACATTTTAGCTGCTAATCACCATTTCAGATACTACAAATTTCCTTACAGTTGAAAGGTGTGCTCTTACACTGAAGGTCATACACTGTATTTTAGTCTATGTGTAATAGAAGAAATGTATTCATTAAAAGTTTCACAAGCTTTTCAGAGCACAGTAGCTACCACAAACAAAAAATACCTTCTCACATAAAAATGCAAACATGGTCTCTACTACTAAGCATCACTACAGCTAATTTGGAAAAAAAAGGAAACAAAACTACAAAAATATACTTTATTGATATTTTCCACCTGAAACACTAACTGGCTCTAAAGTTTCTATGAAAAGAATGGGCTATTATAAATGACAGATGCCACCTTTCTAAAAGATACTAGTTCTTACAGGGTGATACCAACACACAGTCCAGTTTCATCAGCCTCTTCAGAGCCAGTGCAGGCTCTGTGTCCAGTTGACATTTCTGAGCTGCCACTAAATTCTAACTATCAAGCATAAAAAAAGCAAGCAAAAAGATACCAAAACACATTTATCCTTAACATGAGACTCAAGATATAGTTCTGAATGGCAAAAATGGCATGAGTTAATGAATAACAAGACAAAGAATAAATTTAGCCTTTTACAATACTTTCTTCCATAACCCATTAAAATCTCACAACATAATCTTTACAAGTATTTCTAATTTATGAAGCTGAAAAATCAATGTTCTGTAGATTTGCTTTGGTACCCCTTCAGATTTTATAGCAACCAGGCACATGGGGTGATTATTGGGGCTTTCCTGATCACTGTGTCTGGAGGTAAACCTTGATGAACCCTTCCAACTCAGAATATTCTGCGATTACATGATTCTGTGGCTGTATTAGCTTCAGTCTTAAAATGCACAATAAATTTATCATTGCCAGGTCTGCCTTCATTTTACTACCAATTTATGGCAGAATATATTAAAAAAGAAATCTATCTCACTGAACCCTAACAAATGAGAAGGTTTTGGGAAGTGTAACTTACCCGTTCATTTCATCAGCAAGATTATAATTCTAATTTTTTAGAAGAAGTCCTAAACCATAAATTTTTGCATATCTCAAAGCCACATGAAAATAATTTCTAAAATTTATCTCCTGTGATTTAAGGCTTTCTCCTCTTCCAGAATTTCTCTAATTCTTATAAATTAATAATAAAGTATGTACACACTGCCAAGAATGAAGACTTTGAAACTTAAAGCTCAACTTAACTTTTCCAAGAGACAGAAAGAAATTAGATCACTGACCTCAAAGTTCTGGGAGGTTAAACATAATCCACCAAAAATAACAAAGATTTTTAAGATTTTAATAAAGATTTTAAGCCTGCATCTATTTTCCTAAAAACTGTAATCCTACACAATGAAATGCTTCAAAAAAGCACCAGATCAGCTTATTCAAAGCAATCTGATACAGTTGTTTTTATCTATGTCAGTGAAATGACAGTTTACACAAAAATATTAAGAAAATTATATCCTGATCAAAATATTTATTTGTATTACTAGAATGTCTCATAGATGATCTTAAATTATCTAGCAGTCAGAAAGTATCCATTAGATTTCATAATTACATTGTAGCATTTTGAGGCTTTATTATTACTAAGGTGTATATATTATTCTTCAGAAGATTTGAAATATTAGATAGACAATCTCTTGACACTAACTTATCTATAAGATTAGCTTATAATTGATACCTCAAAAATACAAGAGTTCATAAAGAATTGAGTCTGGTTTTGTGCTTTATTATGCTTTAACTGTGGAATGCTAGGATAATGTGCAGGCAAAGTACATTTACCCAGTACAAAACTGTGGAACAAAGGAGGAAAAAGTTATTATCCTATTAGCAAAGATTAACTAATCAAAAGAACTTCTATTGCCTGCTGGTTTCCCAAACCTCTTAACAACAAATCTATGAAGGTTTTTTGAATTAAATAAATACTAAGTACATTTTAGTTTAAATTTTCCAAGACAAAGCTATTTAAATTTTTTTACCAACTACAAGAAAGTATTCCTTCAAAAATATGAAAGCAAAGACAGCCCATCCATCATCAAATTTAATGCTCTTTCCTATCTCTTCCCTTTGAAAACTAATAAACAGAGAATTTTGCATGATTAGAAACTAGCTTTCTAAAATACGAACTTCTTTATGCAGTAATGTTTCTGGCTTCCCAACTGGCTAACTACTGCTTTCCCTTTTTCATTTGTGTATTTTGATACAGCTGACATTACCTGGCATACTTTTCCCACTTATGTCAGCATTCATGACAGCAGTAAAAACAAAGAAAATAAACAAATAAAAAAAGAGGCATTAAAGTGAAATACTGAGGAGTGGGTCTATTAATTCAAATAATCCTAGAAAATGCCTCCTTAACAATATCTGATTTACTTATCTCAAATCAAGATATGATTTTGCAGCTGGACCTTCCAAACAATCTAGCATTTCAAGGATTCTGACTACATCTGGGAGACACTCAAGTATTAATGCAGGGACATTCAAATCCAGCCAAGGGCTTTACCAGCAAATGGCAAGAAGCCAACTTTATAAAGTGGCAGACAATCAAGAGATATTGTTTTAAGCACTTACAAAGCTGCAACTCACAAGATATGTCCCATCCCTCAAGGCACTGGAACATCTTAAATTGAATGACCTTGTCTCAGATAAAGATGGATTTTTGCCTACCAGTTACAAGTCCCCAAAGGCTGGTACTAATACATATGTGGATCATACTGCAGATCTCCACATAGAGCACGCAACCACAGCAACTAAAACAGTGAGAATGTAGGGTCAAAGTATTTCATGTTATTTATCTAAGTGGATGATTACTTTTGTAGAGCATCAACTGAAAACAGAGCCCTTCCTCAGCATCCCAATAGCACTAAGAACCAAGTAATGTTAAAAATCTTCCATGCTACTGGATCTTTTGCTAGGTGCCCAAAAGTAAAGCATCAACAATATATTATACACTAAAAGACATGTAGTATCATTAGACATATCCAAGACATCTTTTCAACATTTTGATCTGCCACTCAGCTTTATTTTTTTTATTGCACTGCAAATAATTACCTGCCAAAATATCTGTGTTCCGTGCAGCTATTGTTTTCACTTTTATTATTCCTGATTCAGCAGCCTGGAAGAAAAGAAAACAAGTAGTTTAGATGCTGTATCATACATGAATATCTGTAAAGAAATAAAAAATATTGTAGATAAATAAAAAGGTATAGTCTCAGAGAAAGAAATGTATTTGCAGTGGCTTCTGTCAGCAGAGCTAATTCAGAAATGATATTTTTGTAGCAGCTGGAATTCCTTTTTAGAATTCCACAGGAGGGGCAATATTCAGAACTTTCAGAAATCACAATTCTCATTATATTACTTTCAAGTCTATGAATGCAAAAAAAATCACTAGTAAGCATAAACACTGTTACATAGTCTCTATAAAGTTTCAAACTATGAGTATAAATATGAAACCCATCCTTCCCCTGGATTTTGGCTCCCAAATGTCCTACACAAATTATCCCAGGGCAATGCCACGAAGATGACTTTAACAATACTCTGTTCTTCCCAGCATGCCATAGAGTGCACAGCACCAGTTCCTCCCCTTTCCCCACAGGTAGGACTTGGCAGAGCAGCAGTATCGTCCTCTCCCTGGAATGCTCCTTCAGCAAGGGCAGGGCTGCGTGGGCACAGTGCGGCCGGGTGACAACCAAGGCTCCCAGCCCTGCCAGGACATCACACATGGCCCCAAGGGAACAGCAACTCCCTCTTCAATGCCCACAAACACCTCCCTGCAGAAAATCACTCGGCTCATGTTCTCTAATGGAAATCAAGCCAAACTGGAAACCTAATACTGAAGCTTTGCATTTCAAGACTATCACTTCTGAAATTTTTGTGTACAAAACACCGAAGATATATTGTACATTGTGCCTTTGTATATTTAAATTTCATTAATACACTGTAAGCCTCTGGAAAGAATAAAATAAATCAAAATAAATGCAACAAGTTTTCCCAAATGACTGGATGCAAATTGCTGGAAACTACTGTTCTACAAATTTGAAAGCACCCTTCCCCTTTTATTTCAGCTTTGTATTTCTGTGCTATTTCCACACTAAACATTTTTATTTTTCTTCTGATACTATTATTTAAAGACATGTGCTGTCACCACAAAACAGATTAGAGAAGCAGAGAAGCTGTCACAGCAGAAATATGAAAGCGATAGTACATGAAGTTTTACCAAGTATTAATATTCACTCTCCAACAAGATTTCACAGAAAGTCAGGTTAAGGTGACTGTATAAATTCACAATTAAATATTTTAATTAAGATTTGATACACATTTCTCAAAATAGCTAAATGAGAAATGCAAAGCTAACAGGTTTTTGTTTGGTTGGTTTTTTAAAAAAAAACCTTTTTTTTAAAAATTTTTTAAAATTTTTTTGTTCATTTCCCAAAACAATATAGGAAGACTAAGCACTGCCTTAAAATCCTGGAGATTTCTTTAAGTTTTTCTGAACACAGTTTTCTACTTTAAAAATAAAGTCAATAATATCCACACTGCCTGATACAATATGCTCAAATGAGCACAAAGCAACATGAACATATATATCTTGCATAAGTAAAATAAGGTGTGCCAGATGCAGCTCTCATTTATTTTAATTATATTAATTTATTAATGTGTTGAAGTTCTTGAGATTTAAGTCAAACCCTGTTCTTCTTCAGTTAAAAATTGTCAGCTAATTGTAGGGGTTCTTGTCACAACATATTGTTCCTATTAATTAATATGAAGGATTTGTCACACTCCAACTTCAATTATCTGCAAACTAAAACTAATCACATCAACTGGCAATTGATTTCTGTCTTGCCAGGAGTGACAAACTCATTTTGATTCAAAGAAATATTAAGCCTGATCATATTAGTGGCATTCACAAACACCATGCACTTTGCACAAAAATTTTCTAACATAATGGCTCTCAGTTGTTTCCATGCTGGCTTTATATAAAATAGTATACATTAAAAATAAACAAACAAAAAAGTAAAACAAAACAACTGCTGAATATAAGCATTCTTCTCCACGAGATACAGAAATTTGTATGATCATCTGCATTATGCTATGGTTTCTATTCAGAATCCCAGCTAAAAATGTTTACAGTTAAAAACTAATTGTACTGCATACAAATCCTACAAAAGAAAAATACTCTAATGTATATATAAAAGAGATAGCACATTAACATAAGAAAATACTTCACTTGATCATAAATAGCCAACAGAAAACATGATACCTATAAACAGTTCTAATCTGTATACATGAATGTAAAAGTGTGCTTGGATTGCATCAATTTAAGTGGCAAATTAAAAGATATATTCGTAGATTTTAAGTTTACGAATTTATATCAATTGCTATTGCAGTTTGCAGGACACTGCCACAGGAGAAAAGGCTCTTACAAAACACTAATCAAGGAGAAAGACAGCATCTCAGTTTGTGTATTTATGGGTTCAAATATGATAATTTACTTTCATATAAATATATAAGGCACCATGTTTTTAAAACACCGATTTTAGATGTAACATTACCAGCTTCCCTTAGCACCACAACCAACAATAGTCTAACAAGCAAGTCAGTCCTCTATTTTGAAAAGAAGCAAATACATGTAATTCCTGAAACAAAACAAAGCTTAAATGTACTTAAAACCTTCAGCCAATTAGATTTCCAATTCTTCTGCTTTAATAACTGTGAAATGAACTGATATAAAATGTCTCAAGCACGCACCTGCCATTATTGAGTTTTGGTTCATGTTTCTCCTGAAGCAACTGCAGCATCCAGTCTGGGAAGGTGAAATATTGACGAAGAAGAGAAATTGACTGTCAGTGATAGCACATATTCAAGTCAATCTCTTCCAGTACTTTGATCTGCTTTTAATCAAACATTCAATAATCCCGCAGCAAAATTCAACAGGACCCTCTGGGCTCAAGCACTTGCCCCATCATCTCTCTGCTTCCTTGGAAATTACCAAGTATTTTCTAATTGTGTGGAAATAACCCTTCGCAGAAATCGAAGTAAGGCAAATAGAGAATTTATGTACCAAAAAATTTTAAAAATCAGGACAGTGCAGTTTTAAGTAGACTGAGAAGAAGTCCGTGCATAGTGTCTATCTCCTGGCCTCAAAGTTCCTCTTTGAATGTGCAATCTGACAACATTCATAACTGCCTTACAGACAGAGGTTCTCTGCACATGAGAGACCACAATGTGGAAATGTATAGAGACTTCCAAACCCAGCTTCAGGAGTTTCTCAGATCCAAAACTCTTCCCCTCCTAACAGACTTCTCAGTCTTCAGTTGGAACAGGGAAGAATTTCAGCCTTCCTATCATTAGATGTGCTGTCAGCATCTTCCCGATTTTTTGATAATTTTTACTTTGTTTAGCATCTAAAGCACTTATCAAGTACCAGAGGCAGGTACTATCTGCTCTGGCAATCAGGAAGGAAAGATCTAGCGGATCCTCAAGCAGAACCAACATTTACCAACATCCAGGTGACATTCATGAGCTAAATCTCTCCACACTGTAGTCTGTGCAGATATATTTAAAGATCTATAACTCATAAATAGCATATGAAGGTATAAGGATAACTGGGATATTCAATTCTACATGAAATCAGCATGACATAAAGGCAAGCCACCCACACCACAAGTAGTAAGTGCGTCTAGAAAGTACCAGTTCTTTAAATCTGTTTTCCGGGACATCATGGAAGCTCTTAAACCCAGCTGCACAGGCAAGCCACATTACCTGATCATCATCATGTTACCCAGCAGCCCAAGAATGGGACTTGTCTTGGCAGTAGGAAAAATAATGGCATAGCATAAGCTTTCACATTTAACTCTCAGAGGCCAAGACATCTTGGACCTCTATTACAATGCATACAGACAGGCATGTAAGGGACCAGAATAGTCAGCTGGGATGTGATCTGACAGTACATCAGGTGCTCTGCAGTAATCTCCATGGATTTGTCTTTACTCTGGGGTAAACATGAGTTACCCTTCTTTTACTGAAAAATAACAACAGTTAAAAGTTAACAACTTTTTCTAAGGGAAAGGTAACACAAAATTTGAATCTAAAGTGACAAAAAGCAATTGTTGTCTCTGCCATAGCAATAGTTTTTTTAAAAGTTTCAAACCTGGATTTTAAAAAAAGCTTGAAAAAGGATAAACATGCTAATCTTCAAAGGAATTTATATCTAACAATTAGGAACAGAAGTCATCAGCTTTTTTACTTTACTAACCAAAAAAACACATATTCCCATAAGGATATTTAATACAACAACCAAGCATGTGCTAATTTCTACTAAGGATTGATCTAAAATTAAGGATATTTATGTATGAATTTCCAAATGTGGTAGCATTGTTACCAAAAGTTAATAAAACCAAGAATTTTCACTGCTAGTGCTTTTGAATGCCCATTTGTGTTTCCATTGTACATTAGTACAAATTGCTATCTCCAGAGACACTAGAACTGTTGTAACATTTGCAGTCCTTACCACACAAGTTATTTCTCTATTCTAAAAGGAAAAGCAGAAACTATGGTCTGTATTGGTATTTACATTACACTGTTTGCCAACCTTTTATTAAGACTGGATGAGAGTAACATGTTATCTATAGTCACTTCCATATCTATTACATGAAATAAAAAGAGCAGTTTTTTCTATCCACGATTGTCTGCCTTTCCAACTGGAACACTAACCCCATATCCAACAGTTTAGATAAGAGGTCCTCCTGTCTAAAGCACAGTTTCACTTCATAGTGATTCTGCCTTGCTGTGCAAAAGCATATTCTGGACCACTACTGTACTGCTAAACTATTATTTGGAAAAGAACACACAAAACCTCCTCACTAAATCAGTCTCATGAAAGCACTCAAGAGTACCACATTTTTGTGAAAAAGCATTGTACTTGCCTTCTGTATTTTTATCTTCTTCCCCCTGAGTACAATCCCTACTCTGACCCTTCTCTTTTATACATACTCATTTTATGTGTAATTTAAACTGCCAAAATGCCAGTTTTGATCTGACATTGCTGTACACTCACAGGGGTTTATTACACTGAACAAATTACCATTTTATTATAAAATTAACATAAATTAGAAAAAAAAAGCATTAACAGATTTCATCATACACTTTATTCTCCAGCTGAACACCTAAGATACTGCAGTTTATGGTTTTTGTATTTTAAAAACACACAATATTGTTCATTTCCAGTGCAACTATATTCGTTGCTCTCATATTCACAGTGCTCTTTCAGACCTGACAGGAGTGACTACTCCTCTGGTCCATAAATCTTCTGAAATTGTCAGTTTGCAGTACCAGCAGCCAATTCAGAATCCTGAAAGTTACCCATTACTAATGCCAGGAGAATTGCCAGAGTTATCTAAAGTGCTTCAGAGCTGCTGTCTCTGGAGCTGTCTCACATGATGTGAACATAAAGATATTCAAATACAAATACTTATTATCACAAGTTTTCATTTGACAGTCAAAGTACTATACCTCAGCTGGAAAAAACATCACATATAAATTAACAGATCAAATCACAATGCATAACATAAAACATTTCATTACTGAACAGCATTAATGTAGACAGAAAGGCATAAAAGCTAATACCTGAAAGAAAAGCCACTTAGCAACAAACAAATTTTTAAGCTGTTTTTCTCTCTTCAACAGACAGAACAAAGACATACCTCATGTTTTGTATTGTATTCTATATAAATATCTACATAGTATATATTATATAAGGTATATAATACATTAGATATCTATGTAGTGTAAGGATATCCTGAGAGAGCCCTTGTCTACCATTAAGAGATTTCTGAGTGATCCATTCAAGTACCATACGACTGATTTGAAACCACTGAAACAGAGCACTTGCACTTGAATTCTAGTTACATACTATTGACACAATTATCATTCTATGCTAAAAATAACACACAGTTTCAGAGCTTTAGGAGATACACACTTGACGTTCAAACTAACATTGCCTTCAGTTTGTCAATCACAACAGATGGGACCAGGCAACTTTTGAGGATTTGCTACAAGTATTATATTCAGTCAGCAACGTCCATTTGCCAAACACTGGGTTAAGAGAAACAACATTTGACAGTTTAGGCATTAGCTGGAGTCACCAAGGATTTCCAGCTTCTGCTACATGTTTCCTATATAACCTTCCAGAAACCATGGGAGGCAGACTGGAATTAAATCAGAAATTAAGATGCACAAATTTAAATATTTAGACTCCCATTACAATGGAGACTGTCTCTCCTGAATACTCCTTAATTCTTAAAGCCTCTCCTTAAGCTAATTCAGCTGACCCACTAGCAGGGGCTCAATGCAGAAGTCTAAGCTCAGGCCTCTGTATCCAAGACAACTACACACAGACACCAGAAGACCCATGCTCTTCTGGACCAGAGGCTGGAAGCCAAGCAAGAAACATTACTTTATCTCAAGCAGCAATGTAGAACACCTGGTGTGTAGGTGATAGAGGGAATCAATCTCCTGGCTATGAGATACTCTGAATAGTTCTTTGGCTCTATTGACTGTCTTTCCATAACAAGCCAAGCATGCACAATCAATGAAGCTTAGACATCCAACATTAGGCACCTTAATCCTGCATTGAAAAGTGTAACTTAGAAAGCATAGATGAATATACTGAAACTTTTAATAATTTTCTTCATTAATTAAATTACAAGGTATTACATAATGAAGAAATTTGACCTGTGTGGCTTAGGTGAATCACTTCAGAACACGCAACACTTCTTCTGAAAGACTAAAATGATCACATGAAACTTATGATTTACAATGGACCATGAAGCTTAGAACACACATCTGAATAGATGGTTTCCCCTAGAAATGTAAAAATTCACTTTTAAAATAATTTTGAAAAATATGCTACTGTATAAAGGTCAATATTGAATAAAAATTACTGCAAAATTCATGGACTCCAAACATAAAGCTTGCAGACACAGCAAGCAGTAAAGACCAGAAATTATAAAAGAAAGTAAAAGAGATATTAGGGATTACTGATTTCAAGTTACCAGCTATGGGCTGGCAACTCAAGAATGCTACAGAGTAATCTCCAGTCACATGCACAAAACACATGCTTTAGTGCAAGCTGCCTAAGTATAACAACATACATTTTACAGAGCATTGTTTCTCTATTTCAAAGGAACCTCTAAAATATTACTCAAGTGAATACCCATTAAAAAAAACCCACAAAAATCTCTAGTTTTAATCCTTTTACTGTAAAGACCTGAAAATAAACCAACCAGGAAAGTTCATTGCAGGTTGAATTCCCTGTGGGCTATAGTGTCAGAATTACTTGAAACATTTTACTAAAAAATAAAGTGAGAAACCCAAAAACTTGATTACTTCTACAGAAAATGGTCTATGTAAAAAGACTTCTTCTTTCCTAGGTTCATTTGGCTCATCCTTTTACCACTAAAGTAGCATGAATGCAGATCACTCAGAAACTATTCAATGCTAGAAATACATCAAGTGACTCAGATGCTCAAATCACAAGACAGTTCAGTATGTAATTTTCTTTCTTAGCCTTCTCCAATATGTCTACTGCACTATGTCCAACAAAATTTCTGAAATATTATTATCATTACTAATAGCTAACAAATATTCACACATTTTGATGGCTCCTTCCAGTTGCATTAGGACTCCTAATGATCACTGACATTATATACTAAATTAACTGATCTGTATCTTTTTGCATGTGTGTTTAACTTTTGCAATACATCCTCATGTTTAATTTCACAGAGCTACCCAATGAAATCAGAGGTTCTCTTAAAAGGACAAGTTTTCCAATTAATTTTTATGCATTAGCTTTAAAATGTGTTTGGCATATCATTCCTAAACAAGAATGATTTAACCCAGAGGACTGAACTGTCATGTATGTCACTCAATGCAAACAAGACTGGACTCCAAAGGAAGAAATGCAGAATAATGCTTGTCTTCACACAACACATAGCCTCTAAGAAAGGGCAAATCCTATCTCTTGCCTCAGGCTAGTCCACACCACATCTACTTAATTAAATAATTTAAAGCTTGTTTTGTCTAGAAGTCATTCAAATCCACCTTTATAATTTTTACCCTATGAGCTTTTTAAGACTAATTTGCTGCAAGAACAGTTACTTATAAAAGAAGAAAAAATAAGATTGCAAAATTGGATTCTATTATTTTTCCTGGATACAGCAAATTACAATAGTTTCAAAAATATGTCTATGTGCCAAAGGCACAGTAAGTAGTAAGTAAAAGCAATGCTGCTCTTTCAAACAAGGATCTGGTAAAGAAACAGCACAGGTGAGGCTACCAAAAGCTTTCTTCCAAGAGGCCAAGAGAGCATTTATACTGACCAAAATATTCAAAGCTAATTCTGTGCTGCTCTTCCAGTGGAGACAAACTGAACATCACTTCTTTTCCAGCCCTATTACAGCAACAAACATCTAAAACATACAGGCATCTGCAACCCATTACACACCTGCCAAGAAAAGGGCATGCCCTGGTCCAGCCCAAGCTGATCCTGCCATGGGATGATGCAGTAGTCCCTGCCTGCCCCAACACTGTCCGTCCTCTCCCTTCCCCTCTCCTACCAGCACAGATGTGCCTGAAACTGTGCAGGGAGCTGGATAGGAGTTATTTTTCTGTGATTTTTTTTAAACTCACTTTGCTTTTACTGTTATTTAAAAGTCAAGAAAAAAACCTGACACAACACCAAGACTATGAGCCTACTAGAAAGCTGCGACTGCTTGCTTGGATCTGTGTAAATAACAAGGATTTACATACAACTGAAATTCAGGCTACAAGAAATTTTTGGGTATACTTATTTCTCATTTTAACTCCATTATTTCTGCCAATTATAAGTATCTTCCCCTTGTATTTCTAAGTTTATCATTATTTAATGCAGTGGAATTATCTAACCAAATCTGATGCAGTTTACTGAACAGTATTTTCATTCTGTAATAAGAAACAGCAGGTAACATATTTAGGACACCAAACCATTTTCAGTTCTGTGATAACGAGAAAATTCTTATTGCACTTCACTAAGGAAAGCACAACCAGTTTTCCATGAATGCAGCACACAATAACAAAACTACAGTCACTAGCAGGTTAAAATAGTTTATAAAGCATTATGTTTGCAGCATGCAATTCAGTGCAGCGTTAGCAACATTACAATATTCTCTGCTACAGAGCAAATCTCAGAGTTTAAAAATTACATATTAATGACCTAGTATTGTTTTCTAGGAGAAACACCAGATTATTTTAGATAACATCAACAGATTGATGCTTGTACCAAAGACTGTCTCATCCTCTGTAATTTCAAGCTCCAAAAGACAGTGGTTTATTTACACTTTCCTGAGAGCTTCTATCCCATCCATGGCTACATCTTTTCTAAATGGGCAACAGAAATACATCATGAAAATACAAAGACATTTTTCAGCAATGTCATTATTTGTATGTCTGCCAATATAAACAGGTTTGGCATATCAGAGACATTATCACCAAATCACTTCTTGGTCACAGTGTATATAGCATTCATGCCTAGTACACTTCTGTAGTCAGTGATGATCTGAAGAAGGATCAAACAGAAAAAACATCTAGCAACAAAGAGCAATTGGTTTCAGGAGTAATAATAACTGGTATTCTCCATACCCTTATGAAAAGTCAGTCTGTTGTGTTATTTAAACCCCAAACATTGCCAGCAACATTATTTCGGACCCACAGTTCTTTCTGCAGCTCCCATTTTTAAGGCCTGAAATGGTATAACCTAGGAGGACAGATAACATATGGATACTTTGAAGCCAACGAAACATCCTGTTATTTCTCGGTTACAAGCTCCTAACTAAAGGGAAGGAAGCTGGCCGCATATTCATGTCCCAAGCTTAACACTGGGAGTAACTGAGTCATTTCAACATTTCTTAACAGATTGTTAAAGTCAGCAGAAACCTCAGACTCTACTGCTGTAAGTTACTGGACTTACAGCTACACGATTTGCACATAAACATAACCTACTAAGAAAACTTTACAGACTCAGAGTAACAGAAAAATTGAAATGAAAATCCTCAAAACATTGAAGAGTTCAAGTTCCATTTTCAATAAGGGCTCATTAAGAACTTCTATTTACTAACTGAGGATAAGATCTAGATCCCATAAGTTGGCTGTCCCCTTCTCTTCTGCATCCAAACTCCACCCCCCACCCTCACCCTCCTCCCCCAAAAGAATGCAAATAAACTTCTTAGGTTGTGTCATGTACATGCCTGTTCAAAGAATCATTCAATACTGTTTTGGTCTCTCTGAACCTAAGAATTACTGCATAATTTTGTAACAACACATTATTAGAAAGTTGTTTAAAGAGTAAAAACTAAAACCTTTTTAATAAAAAAGGCTCATTTTTTTCTGATCAAAGCTGGTCTAAACCTTTACAAAATTGGTTAAAGAACTTATTCAAGTTAATCATCTGAGCAAAAAGCAGAATTGAGAAGTACATTACTACTTTTATCACAGAAAACCTATGAGCTAAATAAATTTCGTAGAATTTTAATACTATTAATATAAAAACAAAACTAGAACGGACAATTCATTTTAGAAGTGGCTGAAGATAACAACTGCAAGCAAAATCAGACACTAGAAAGATTATGAAAAGCAGATTGTACCTTTATAAAGTACCTATCAAATCTAACAACTATGATACACATCTCATAACCATTAATTTGGGACTAGAAGTTTTTCAATAGTTTTATACCAGTACAGTAAGCATATTAAGTGACATGGAAGAATACACATCAACTGCAATATAAACTCATAAATTACAGTGCATGTGGGAGTGCATTTACTTAGCTACACTGCAAGTAAAAAAGTTAGATTGTAAGTAGTATGAATTTGTTTTTAAAAGCCACTATTTAAACATGGTTTAAAAAACTGGTGTTGTTTCAACTGAGAAGAATATGTCATTCCTCTGATCACTCCAGCCAAATCTAATCACAATCAGATCATAGCACGCAATTAAAAACCTTGTTAGCAGTTGAGATTTGATGGGAAAAAGGACACTCATTTTCTTTAAAATTAGGGGGGAAAAAAGGGCTTCCAGAAGTAAGGAAGTAAGATCATGTAAGATCGTTTCCTGCAACTGTGTCATACATCCTACTGTAGGACTGCTTTCACCTCAGACTCTTTGTAAGAGCACACAACTCCCAGCAGAAAGTCCCACCTCTTTATAAACATCTTCCAGTACTATTCCAATAAACCTATCTCAATCACAGACAACTGTGAAAAAGTTTGTTAAGTGCTTTTAATGAGGAAAGCTATACAAATGGCCATCAATTTAAAGTGAAAAACATTAAAGTCGAACTTACACAAGGATATGATAAACGTGCTGAACAAGTATGAAGGACATGCAGTAGTTACTATAATATTCAGCCATGGCAAAGGTAATGAAGCATTACTAAAAATACTAGCTTACGAATGACACTGCCCAACTCCTTTGTAGATCTCAAAGAAAATAAACATTAACACAGTGGGGAAACTTGTTCAGAGACTAAACAAGAGTCACACAGTAATACACAGAAGGGAGTGCAAGCAGCACTCCCATCTCCCTCCAAACACACACGGATTTCTGTTCTACTGACCGCAGCTTTTTCTTATTTACGTGTGACCACACACAGTTCCTCAGGACTGACTTTCTCGTGTTTTTCTGTGACCACACAAAATTTCTCAAACATACCAACATTCCTCTGCAAATTAAAATAGTATACAACATGCTCTGCAAAACAAGCACAGTCGTTAGCTTTAATTCAGCTGTTAAAGTGTATAATACATTGTACAACATTAAATATGCTATCACTTAATTGTAATTTAAGTCATGTAACACATGCAGTGCCTTTCTTATGTGCTTCTGGTTCTGCATCTTAAACTGACAATCTTTTAGTATTTTTCCTCCCACTATTTCATATAAAACTTTTTTAAACAGCAAGTGGCAAACTGCTGATAGGGAAAAAATTAAACTGTATAAAAACAACAGAAAAACATATGGTTAAAAGTATATTTTAAGTTAGCAAGAAAAATTCCGACTGTTCTTCAATTAAAGTAATCCTGCTCACCGAGATGACTGAGGTCTCAGGCTGCACAGCATAAACTCAAGTTTCAAAAATAAAACATACAATCTTACTGGAATGAGTTTAATAAAGGGTTTTTTAAGAAGGAAGAAAAAAGAAGTAACCTAAACTTCTGTGTCTCCCAAGCTTTCTCTGTTGTGCCCACACCGTTGGAAAGCCACGCAACCCCAAAATGACGCGGTAGCGATGGCGAGCGACCCGCACAGCTCACACCGGCAGCCACGGGTGTGCAATGGTGAGGAATAAGGCACACGGCTCGGGCACGGCAGCCTTCGAGAGAGGGGCAAGGCACGGACCCGAGGGGAGACCTGCGGGGCCCTGGGCTCCCACCGCAGCCTCAGGGCCGGCCGGGGCTGAGCACGGCCCTCCTCGGCCGCAGCCGGCCCGTCGGGCTCCCCCGCTCGCTCGGTGTCCGCACACCGCGGCGGCCAAGCCCCAGCGCCGAGCCCGCCTCCGGCGAGTTTCGCTCGCTCCGTGGTGCCGAGACAGCCAAGCCAAACTTTGCGTTTTCCCCGGAGGGCGCCGAGGGCGCAGCGGGGCCGCCCCCGCTTCGCCCGTCAACAGACGGTCTGTCCGCCAGCCCCGCTCCCCGAGGGGCAAAGCCCGGCCCGCGGCCCCCGCCTCGGCAGCGCGAAAACAAAAAACAGCCACAGAACACGCGACAGGCACAGCCGCCCCTGGGCACAGCCACGTCTGGGCACAGCCCGCGGCCGTGGAGGTCGGAGCTCATCGGGAACGGCACCGGGCTGGGTACTGGAGCATGGGCACGCCGGCAGCTCCGCTGCGGCCGGGCCCCGGGGCCAGGGAGGCCCCTCCGGAACGGCGTCCGCCGCTCGGCTCAGCCCAGCACGGCCCGGCTTGACTCGGCTCAGCGCCACTCACCTCCTTGACGGGGGGGAATTTTTTCCGGCACTCCAGGCTCAGGCCCCGCAGGTCGCCCTGCATGTTTTCCAGCAGCTTCTTCACGGCTTCGGGGCTGCTGGTCCCGGCCATGGCGCCGCCGGGCCGGCCCCGGGCCGGGCGCTGTTCCGAGCGGGCAGGGGCAGCGCCTGTCGCTCCGCGGCCCCGGCCGACACGTCTGCGCCTCACACCGGAACCCTCCGGCCCGGCCCCGGCCGCGTCCCCTCCCCGCGCCGCGTCCCCCCCGCTCCCACAATCCCGGGCGCCGGCAGCTTCCGCACACACGGCCGGGGGCGGAGAGAGCGGCGGCCGCCGGCTGGAAGGAAGGAAGGGAGGGAGGGAGGCGGCACCCGGACCCGTCCTGCCGGGCTGGGTCGGGCGCGGCCCAGGGAGGGGAACTCTTTCCCCTAGGGCCCCTTCCCCTCAGGGTCGGCGTGAAGGGGCAGAAGAGGCGCTGGGACCTGGGCCGAGGCAGGGCCGCCGGCGCTGGGGATCTGCCATGGGGAGGGGACAAACCCGACGTTGTCGAAGGGTCACTGAGGAAGGAGCTGGCCAAGCCCTTTGGGCTTCAGCAGCCGGCAGCCCCGCTGAGCGGCTGCAGGGGTATAGGGGTCGCTCCCCTCTGGCCAAGTCCGGCTCTCAGGAGCGTTTGATTATAGAAAGCAAAAAGTGAGGTATACTGTTTTTCTTTTGAATCCTGAAGTTCTTGCTTTCTTTTCAATGCGAGCGATCGTGCACTGAAACAGATTGTGCAAGAGAGTTTATGGAGTCTCCCTCGCTGGAGATTCAAGAGCCGTCTGGATACAATTCTGTGCGCTGTGCTCTGAGGTGCCCCTGCTTGAGCAGGGAGGTTGGACGAGACGACCCAAAGTGGTCCTTTCCAGTCTTGCCCATTCCGTGGCTCTTCAGCAGGACTGAAGCTTTGTGCCCGTCTCTGCCCGTGAACATACACAGCGCTCTGTGGTTTTCTCTAGGCAAAGCAAGGGTAAATCCTTCGTCGAGAAGCTTTAAGATAAACATAGGCAGGAAAAAACAAAAGCATGTGGAATGGTTGGGCCCCAGGTACCTTCCATGTCACCAGAAGTGTCCCTCAGAGTTCCATGCCAGCAATTTTTAACCCATTTCTAAAGCTGGCCAGCATGAGCTCTTCAGTATCTGTTACTTGGAGTAATGCAGGGAGCTTAGGCCTAATGGTTGCCTGGGAGCTTCCTTCTGGAGGATACCATTCATCATTCACCATAACAATTAACATTTCACAAAGATTTTGGTCTCTGCAACAATAATTTTCCCATATTCTTGGTACTGTAAATGCTGTACTGTGCTGGCTGCCTACCTGTATTGCAGCATGGTTCTGTTCCTTGTCTATAAACCCAGGGGGTTGGAAAACATCTGTGAGTTTTGACATGCTGTAATTGTCAAACCCGGAATTCTTGAACAAAAAATTATGAAGAAGCCAAATGAAGGACAGATTTTTACTGCCATACAATTTAAAAAAATTTAACAGCTTTTCTTCAGACTTTCCCGAAAGTCCTCAGTCTTACTCAGACAATGTTCTAATATTTTGGGGGTTTTGTCTTGTAATGAAAAAGTAAAAACTTTTCACAAATTTGAGCATCCCTACTTGTATGTTGAGTTCATTTACTGTGAGAACCATTGCAAAGGATATAGTAAACAGGCTCCCACTGGCACAGCATTGACTGTACCCTTATGGATAAATCTTCAGGAATGTTTTGTGAAGCAAAGAGTGCAGGATTGTTTTCTAAGTAATTTGTTATTTTAAGATCTGTATACTGTTTGCAACATACTGGTTGTTAGCTTGACAGATCTGGATAAACAGATGTTAATTTTTAAAACTTTGTAATGCTGTCACAGTTGAATTAGGTGGTCAAGCTTCATGTGCCTTCAGACAAGGAATTAGGATTTCACCCCTGTATCCAGTAAAAGAAGACATGATTCTGTAACACTGTTATACTTTCAAAGTGTATTGGTCTGTGTATTCTCAAAAGCTTTGATTTTTCTATGCTTACTTATAAGAAAAACAACAAAAGAACAAGACTGTTGTCTTCAGTAGAACAATTTACGTGCTTAACCAATAAGCATTTTCCTAAGGACTTTCCCATCTTAGTGCATCTGTTCTGGGCTTCAGGCCTGATGCAATTCACAAACCAGTCCAAATACCTTAATAAGAAACATGGATGATTAGTTAGGAGAATGAATGAATGAATCATTGACTATGCACATGTGTACATCCTTAGGTAAGCTTTAATGATTTACTTCCTTTGTGTTGTTCAGATTTTTCCACAGATTTACTGTACACAGTAAGCCATGGACACATTGGTATTCCCTGAATCTACTTGTCTGCCTGTTTGCATACTTGATATCATTTACACTGATCATACATATCTTTTCAAATACCAGCTTAGACACTCAGTCTGCTCAGCGTTGCCAAATACTGCAAAGATTGTTCATGAGTTTGGAAATGAATCTTACAGTTTAGAATTCTTACAGTTGTAGAAAAACTCTTCTGGATCTGCTGAATATGAGAACTGGGAACATGTGCCTGAATCTCAGATATATCTCTTAAACAACATCATCTTTCTCATTGTTTTGATGTATGCCTTTTGTAAATGCAGAGATTTATCAGTTAATCTGAATCAGTGCAGTTAAACTGTTAAAGTTAGCCAGGATCCTTTTAAGTGACACTGATTTGATTATGAATGTGACTTCTACAGTTGCATTTCATTGCAATAGATTCTCTTGTATGTAGTCCTAAACCTCAGCAGAAGTGCTTGTCAGTCTTTTGTACACTTAAAATACCCCAGCTACAATTCAAGTCATTTTTAATTCAGAAGGTGACACAGCATATGTGGACATCTCTGAGGCCACATTTTTGACCAGCAAGCTAAGAATGCTAGTTAGCTGTTACGATGACTTAATTTGGAATAGTACACACACCTATATCTCAGACACATCTCTCAGCTTTTAAGCAAACTTTGTATTGCACTGCAATTATTATGTTGTGATTTTCTTTGTTATTAAATTATACCTTATTTTGTGATGGGCAGTGGGTGATTGAAATAATCCCCTGTAGCTTTATGGCCCTAATTACCAACAAAAATACTCATGAGACCTATTGTGACTCATTAAGTTACCTCATGTTCATTCCAAATGATGTGCATCAGTCCTTTTAATTGAATTAAACATGGGATAGCATTCGGCTGTATTAATTTCAGGTGTTTAGTCCTAATTATAGCCCATCCTGGTAGATGTATGCAGATGCAGGCTTTGTATATGAGAACTGGGTTCTGTCATTGTGCTATACAGAGACAAAACTATCAGATTTCATTCACTGTGGCAATGGTTTCATCGTAATGGGAAGAGCTGTGATTTTCCCATGACTTCACTTTACCTACACTTCTGTATACT
The DNA here is from genome assembly GCF_001522545.3 of Parus major. Classification (NCBI taxonomy): domain Eukaryota; kingdom Metazoa; phylum Chordata; class Aves; order Passeriformes; family Paridae; genus Parus; species Parus major. Next base: position 30,903,336 of record NC_031773.1, on the reverse strand, counting down.
TTTGTAAGTGATATGAATCTGAAAGTAGTGACACTACTAAACTACAGGATATGAGTACTCAATTGTGTGGAAAAGTAAAGGTGTTTGCAGATGTCTCTGGTGATTTTTTGTACTGCAGAGTAAAGAGTCACAATGGAGAAAATTTTGTCTCAGACTGAACATGGATACTGATATGAAAAGACAAAGTTAAACTTTAAATTAAAAGACAGTGAGAGATGGATTAATGCCAAATAAACCCTGTAGCCTTTTATTAAAACCTGTGCATTGTATTGGTCTGTGTAAGTACAAAGAAGCCCTTTGCTATATGAACACTTCAGTAGCTCCTTAAATTAGAGACCAAAGAAGTGGGTCAAGAGAATATTTATTGTGACACAAATGGGTTAAAAGAAGAATAAACTTCTCCCTAGTATAGGGTATTCTTCAGGAGTTTTGGAATAGAAGTGAAGTACTTCTTCATTTAGGATGTGGCTGTGCAAGGAAGTTAGATCTATCAGTAGATTGAAACGTACATTTTCCAGTGTGAACTCCTCATTAATTTAGCCTGTGTTCCTTTCTGTTCAGGTGTGAGTACATGTTTACATGTTAGTACCCATTTTACTTTTTTCCTTACAGTTAATACACATTTTATTTCATTTGGTCAGCTAAAAAAGCAATCCCAGCTGCTCTCTACTGGTGGATCATCCTCTGCCATTAGCAAGCTATTGGTAATTATGTCACGTTTTGTTTAAGGTCACTCACAACAGTGTTAAGCAGCAATGCCCAAAATGTCAGACCTGTGATGTGTGTTAGGGACTCATTAGTGATTCCTTATTGAGTGCAGAACTCCAGGCACACACAAATCTCTCGATCAGAGGCTTAGATGCTTCCAAGGCTCTCATGTAACCAGCCAGCAAAGCTGTTTTCACAATTTTTCCTGCTTGAATCTTGTCTAGACAGATTCTCAAAGCAGTGGGGTTTGTTTGGTTTGTTTTTTTATTGGCCTTTTGAGTGCTGGTAATTGAATCAGCTGCACCTGGTAACATCTTTTTTTGAGAAAGAACTGTTGTCAAATGCTTGAATTAATTTATTGCTGTGTCAGAGCTGGCAATACAACAACAGACCAACAGAAATGTGATAATCACAAAATTTTATCAGCACCTGCTCTTAGTACTTTTCAGCTCACACAGAAGTATGTGGCTGGCCTGGGAAAAAAGTGTTACTCTGTGCTTTAAACTGAATTTGTCTTTCATTCCCTTACACAAATAACAGAATTAATATCTGTTCATCTGTGATTTTTCCCTGCATGATATGCAATGCAGCCCATTCATGATATATTTTTTTATTTTTTTTTCTGTCAGGTGGAGAAAATAGAGAAACTATTAGAGAAAATAGAGGTGGAGGGGCTACATGACTTACATAGAAAAACCCAACACTGATCATCCTTACCACCTTAACAATTAGCACAGCATCAGGTAAGTCAGAAGATTAAACTTCAGTGATGTTGCATTTACAATGATAATTTACTACAATCTTCAAGTATTTTATTAGGAATTTTCGTTTAGAGATAAAGGCATAGTTGTGTTGAAGCAAAGCAATTGTGATTCTAGGCACTGTTATTTGATCCAGAGGTCTTCCAGTTGACAGTGCATTCATCTACACCCTTAGCAGTTTTTTCCTGGTTATCTCATGCTGACTGCAGGATGTGTAACTTAAAAATGCCCATCAAGAATGTCAGTAATTTCCATTATGCTGCAATCTCTTTATTTGCTGCTCTCTCATCTGTTTGCCAGAAACCTTCCTACATCTTAATAATTTCCTTTTTATACCTTCTTCAGCTTGTATGAAAATTATGGAAGTACTTACAGACACCTAGTAACCTTCAGACAATCTACTGTTCACAGAGCAACACCACAGAGAAGAAGGGTGTTCCCCTGTGTAAAAATAAATTTTTTTGGCTGCTGCTGCAGGGAGGAGAAGTCACTGGCTGCTTTCTGCAGGCTCTGGTGAATCCTCTAAGATAATCATTCCAGATTTCAGCCCTGAGGCAGCTGAGTGATACCATTACTACAGAAGGGTTTGCACCAGCTGAATGGATGTTAGTTGCTTTGTGTCAGGGGTAGCCTCTGTGTAGCAGGGACTGCAGTCATATCTGTAAAACACATAAAAATAATGATAGAAATAGCTATACTCACTATACTCGTATAAGTAGCATGGTGGCTAGCACACCATATAGGTATTCTTCTTTTCTCACACTGTCACAGCTAACTGCTGGCATGACCAAGGTAATTTGTAGCTAACTCAGCCCAGCCTAGAAAAGATTCAGTGTGGCCATGTAGTTCTGAGAGCCTCCAGAACAACTGTTGGCAAAGATAATTGAACCGGGACTGTTCCATTCTTTTACAGGCAGTTCTTTCTATAAACCCCATGAGGATTAGAAATTTCTTATGGAAAAGGTTTGAATGAAGAATTGCTGCTCGTAGAGGCTTTGCTTTACCTTATGTGTTGCACTTGTCTTTGTTGCTTTATGAAGATTATAGACTTCTTATCTAATTCAGAGGACTTTTCCCCTGAGATAAATATTTGTAGAGGTTCATGTGTGGTTGTATTTATAAGCAGCAGTCTGAAAGAAATTTTTTTACTCGGGTTGAATCCAAACAACTAAACAGGATGAACGTACTTCTCAGGAAATTTGGAAGACAGCTAAAGATATCCATTCATAAAGACTCAAAAGTTTTCCTTTGTAGTAAAATGGCAACCCAGATCACCTCCACATGTGAATAAGCATTCCCAAGAAAGCAGGGCGATATCACTGTATGTATCTACACCCTGGGTCATGTGCTAGCAGAGACATCCATAACCAAGGATGCATACATGTGGCAATTACATTGTTAATTTCATTAGTTAATATTGGTATTTTGGCAGCATTTCTACAAGTTGTATTCAGTATTTCACAAATAGCAGCCACTTGCTGGAACCTGCTCCCAGGGCACAGTGGATGAGCTTGTCTGTCTCCTCACATCAGTGCATGGATGCGTTCTTGGCTACCTGCTGGCTAGAGCATAGGAAATTCCAGGTCTGAATACTCACTCTTCCACCTGAGAGCCAAGCCCTGGAGCTACTGAACAGATTATTAAGTGGGATGTAAAACTTGTTCAGCCAGTCTGAAACCTTATTTCCCTTTGACAGTATGGTCATCAGTAGATTCCTATGGCTGTTTATTTCTAAGGGCCTTGCTTCCCTGCTTCAGTCATAACTAACTAAACCATGCCATGATCTAAAAACATTTGATAAACAATAGAATTATAAAATTAGAAGTTAACATGTACTAAGTATTGACAGATTCTTCACCAAGTGGCTCTACTGACCCGCTCAGCCACACTTTGTTATGGGTGATACAAATTCTGGTGGGCTTGAATGCCATAGTTTGTTAGGAGGCAAGGTCACAGAAAGCCAAACCCAGCCTTACCAACAGTAGAATTTCAAAGAAATTGACATTTCATTGTCCTGTGATGAGCAGCTGAGGGAGTTGGGGTTCTTTAGCCTGGAAGAGGCTCAGGGGTCACTCACTCTCTACAGCTACCTGAAAGAAGGTTATAGCCGGGTGGGGGGCAGCCTCTTCTCCCAGGCAGCTTATGACAGGATGAGAGGACATAGTCTTAAGCTGTGTTGGGGGGGGGGGTTAGGTTTGACAATCAGGAGGAATTTCTTCACAGAAAGGGTTATTGGACATTGGAATGGACTGCCCAGAGCGGTGATGCAGTCACTATCCCTGGAGGTGTTTAGGAAGGACTGGACATGGCATTTAGTGCGATGATCTAGTTGATACAGTGCTGTTCAATTAGAGGTCTTTTTCAATCTGATTGATTCTGTGATTCATTTTTTCCTCCTTCAGGACATTTCAAACTTTCCTTTGTAAACTAGTTCCTAAAAATTATTAGGAACTCTGCTACCAAGCTTCATAATGTGCTGGAATCACCTCTAGATTGTTTCCTTTCTGGTTTACCATTGTTTCACTAAGAAGTTAAATCCATTGCTAGAAACCAAATTACTTTTTGTTGTAGCTCTGCAAAACAAACAACCACTATTAAAGATTTTAATTTTTGATTGCCTGTTAATGACTTTTCCAGTAGTTGCTTTTTTTAACCACAGGACACTGCTCCTTTTGAAATCCTCTACCACCTCCTTAGTAGTACCCTACAGCCACTTTCTCATTACATTCTTCTTTTCTATTCATACAGTATAAGGCTTCTCCTTGGCTTGTCTTAGTGTGACTCATTGTTTTTACATATATTCACAATTCTGCACTATTTCTTCCTCTCTGATATTACAGAAACAATGTGCATCATAAAAATGAGCTTCCTAAATTACAGCTTCTGACTGATCATTACATTACCCAAACCGAATTTCAAAGATTACATAGAGAGGAGAACCCAATACTTCCTATATTAAGTAGCACTACAACCTTCTTTGATTTATCTTTTAATCTGCACTACCTTATCTCAAAAATATTATATAAATAGCTAAGGTTAAATTTTCTGAAGACATCTGCTAAGGCATTATTTCCTATGTCAAAATCAATATGTTATTTATATTTGCTTTTAATAGGTATAGATGATACAGAGTCAGTGATTACAGTCCCTTGTGTTACAGACTTTCTCCTCAGGCAAAAGACACATATACGCAATACCCAGAGCATAATATGTATTTTAGAACATTGACAGATGTTGAGAACAAGCATAGTTCATCTGAAGTCTTTCCAGACAGCATTCATTTTGCTGTGGAAAATTTCGTTGTGCCCCCAGAGCTGGTTGCAGACCTCTTATCGATTTCACGATATGTAGGTTTTTTTCATTTTCATTTTTGAGGAACTACTCATTTTCCAATGAGTATGCCTGAATGGGTCATTATGTTTTAACAGAAATTGTCATGGAGAGGCAAGGATGCTCTTCAGGAATGGAAAAGAAAGAAGGAAAAGGGAGATGTATGTTTTGGTTTAGGCTGAAACTGGAGTAAAGTGTTACTTTGAGGAAACTATAATAAATCAGTGGTCTTTCTCATGGTTTAAGCCTAGCTGGAAATAAGGCCCCACAGAGGCTCTCCCCTTCCCCACCCCTCTAGTGAAAGAGAAAAAAGGTAGCGATCCTGAGCTAAGAACCATTTACTGGAAATGGCCATGAGATTATCAGCAACACTATTACTAGCAAAAGTATTGTTAGCTGTCCTTCCTTTAGTTCTGGCTCTGGGATTTTTACCCATTAGCTGCAGGGAAAACCTTGCTGTGGGTACGTGGTGGGAACTTGAGAAACACAAAGAGACCCAAAGAGTTTGGCTAGGCCCAGGGGGGAAGGGGGTCAGGAAAAGGGAAGGTGGGGACAGTTTTGCTGGCTTCTTCAGCCTCAGAGAAAGACACTCACTGGGAGCTGTTGCTGCGGGGAGAATGGAATTCACCATCACCCAGACGGAGCTGCTGCTTCTTCTTCCCTCTTCGCTGCTGAGCCTTGCATCCCCTGTCCTGCCGGGACGTGTGGCAGTGCCAGGCACCGCCGCGGAGCTGCTGATACACCTCAGCCACCGGCCCAGGATCTCAGCTCATCCCTGCTGTTCCACCTCAGCCACCAGCCCAGGATCTCAGCTCATCCCTGCTGATACACCTCAGCCACCGGCCCAGGATCTCTGTTCATCCCTGCTGTTCCAGCTGAGTGTTCCTCAGAGCCCCACAGGAGCACCGGGACTGCCCGCCCGAGGAGTTTGTGAAGCAAAGCCTCTCCTCCATCCTTTCCTGTCTCAGCCAAGAAAGCTGTCACAGGGCCCCTGGTTCTGTTTTGTTGCTAATGCTGTAGTTATTTTTGTTTGTTTGCCTTGTCATAAATACTAGTAAAAAACTGTTATTTCTATCCCCAGATCTCTGCCTTAGAGCCCTTGATTTCAAAATTATAGTAATTCGGAGGGAGGCTCCTGTCCTCCCTAGCAGACACCTCTCTTCCAAAACCGAGACAAGTATACAAAAAAGAGGGTGATTTACATACAAAAAAATGTATGAGCAAGCAACCAAACCTGGTGCTGTGCAGGTCCAAGACAAATAAAAAAATGCCCCCCACCCCCACCCCTCCTTGTGCCCTATTTCCCCCCCAAGTCCAAAACAATGAAAAACAATGGCTGAGAAACCCTCTGGTCAGGACAATTGTTACTCCATTGCTCCCTGGAAAAAGGAACGATCGCCCTTTCCCTGCCCTGTCCCTGGCCATGATGTAAGATAATACAGAATAGCACCATGACTTGGCCACGCATACATGGCTCCAGCCTCCATCCCTCATGCCCTTGGCCAGAACCAGGACAGTCTAACAGAGGGTTTGGAGTGGCTTCAGGAGTTTTAGTTGGAAGCCATGGCGAAGGAAGGGAAGTCATACCATTCATTATGCTGAAGAAGACCATGGGTTTTATTCTCCTAGTCATGAATTACAATGCAAGTGAGTAAAGACCTTCCCTCAAACCATGGTGAGCTCAGAGCAGATACGTACACATTCAGGCTTCCAATCAAAACTTCTAAGTGATTTTTAATGGGTACAACTAGGTCTAAAGAAGGAAGAACATCCCTCTGAGAAGAACGGGATGTCTACCTCGGTAGTCCTGGGAAGGCATCTAGCCCAGAGTTAATAGAACAACTCACCACTTGCTTCTGCTGGTTGTTCTGCCAGTATCTTCCTTCTCCTTTTTTGAAAAAGTACTTGTATAAAACACTTACCTCTGTTTTCAGATCGTCATGTTCCAGTTTTGAACCACTAGTTCTTTGAATGTCTCCCTACACTCCAAGACTCTCTGCATAAAGTCCCCCTTCATAAGGCATTGCATGCAAATTGAGACACTTCTGAGTCGTCTTTCTGAGAATGCAATTCTTCTTCCCATCTGTTAGTGCAAATGTATTTACTCCAGGGTTATAACTTTTTTTCCTATAATGTGTCCCAGGTTACAATCTGAACTTTTCAAAGGTAGGAACTCAAATAGTGTATTTTTACAACCTTCTTACTGGAGACCCAGAAAGATTAAGCCAACCTCTCATTTCTGTATCCAAGGACTAGTTCTTGTGCCACTGTTTCACTGCTAAATTGCTTATTCACAGGGGCTACAGGTATTTACTACTTTCCACATTCTGTAGATATGATCTGAATGTTTTGCACACTGAATAAAAACATTAATACTAAGTGCCTCCAACTTCTTCAACATCTCTATTCCACAATGACTTCCTAATGGAAATTATTTTGAGGTTGTTGGTAATTTCTTAAACTTTATGTTGGATGATACTGCATAACATTCATGTTTTGATGAGAGTATTGTGGTACTTAAAGTGACAATTAAGTGCCAAGTACTGAAATAATTTAGGTGCGTCTATATTATCATCTTTATCAGCTGTCTTTTGCAGTTACTGCCCTGAGAAATAACAAGATTTACTTTTCATTAAACGATATAGACTGATGTGAATTCTTTATCAACAGAGAGTCCTGTATTAACTGTTGCATAATTTGGCCCAGGATGACTGTTAATGCTACCTGGCACATAGCAACTCAGTTCATTCCCTAAATAAATTTGTCACATTTGGACTATTCCGGCTTTCTGTGTTATTCCAAGATGTAATTTCTTTTCAGTAAGACAGGTCTCTCTGCTTGCCTCAGGAGCACATGATGCCAGTAAAGCATGCAATCTTAGAACTAGAGAAGTGGAACTGTTTTCACAGTGTTTACCCCCCAGGGAAAGAGAACAAAAAAAATCTGACAAGAGCAATTTGCCTGCAGACTAAGAATATGCTTATTCTATCAAATATAGTTCTCCTATTGTTTCACTACATTTATGGTGATTTTCTTTGTCAAAGTAACTAGTACTTAGAAACAATGAAAAACTATACCCTGCAACCGACATCAAGGAAGTTTCTAAAGAAAACTAGTGGGTTTGCCAATTAATTTCTTTGCCTGCCATACTGATTTCCCTCTAGAGATTTCAAATCTCTTTAAAAAATACAGTGCACTCAGTAACACAGAGCTAACTTCCTGGGAAACCTAGATGGGCTTGTGGCCTTCCCACTAGCAAGTAGCTGTAGATGCAGCAGATGTTTCCACATCATCTGACTGTGGAACATCTGACAGTTTTTCTCATCTCATTAGCTCTAAAGGTGCAAACTTCAGCTTACTTCAGTGTGCCAGGAATGACTTGACTTTAGCTGGAGAGATCAGGAGCTATCTGCACCAAAACATCCAGAACATTGTCTGAAGCCAACAAAAATAAGAGGTCCTGGGCAGTGTTTCTTTACTTCTCTTTCCCACACAGCTTGGCTTTAAATGACATATTACTGTCACAAAATCCACAGAGTAAGTGGGAATTGCAAGTTGTCTTCTGCTTCCTATTCTGTTTTGTTTCTGTGACTGTCACATTAACAAAATTAACTGAATCTTGTAATTTAAAGTTTATGCTGATACTTATTGACAGAAAACTTTTTGATGAAAAAAGCACAGTAGATTTTTATCTGACATGATTCAGAACAGGTATTAGGATCCTCTTCACCATATAAAAGCTGAATTGAGAATAACTTTTAATAAACACTGTAAATAATAACATACTTTCTGTACTTTAAAGCATGTTCCCACTGGAAGAATTGTATCTTACATGTGAATATATGTTTTATAAAACTCACAACTTGACTGAATTCCCAGAAACCTCTGAGACACTCTAATAGAGATATAACTGATTTTTATCTCTGATTAGGAAGCTGATTATACAAACTGTGTGTCTGCAATCTTGGAAGCCAAATTAACATTAGCAAAATTTTATTTTTATATACAAACAAAAATTAGAATCCATCTATGTCTTTCCATCTATATCTCCATCAAATATAACGTTCTGTGCGTGTGTTTTCATTTTCAAAGGGAGAATGAAGTGCATTGGGCCTCTGACTTATCGGATATTAAAGCTCCAATCTACAAACTCCTAAAAAGTCAAATCAGACCCTTTGCTCTGTGTGGCTTTTCCAAACAAGTTCTAGGCTAACAAGATATGGAAAATATGGTAGCATGAATATGGGGGGGGGCTCTTTGTATGTATAATTCAAAGAGCTGATCTTTTCTCTAGGATTACTTCCAAAAGCTTGGAACCCATAGGTTTGTCTAACCTTAAATATATTCCCTCATTTCCCAGCCATCTCAAAATTAGTATATTTGCATTTGATTATTGTCACAATATTACTTTTACAAACAAAATTACAATATTGTTTTTGCAGCCTTATACTTATTTTAAGGCCAATGACAGGAGAGAAACCTTTTTATATATGCTATCTACTTGAAATACTATTAATCTTGTTCTATGTTGGTCATTACATAACCAGTTTGTAATTGAGAATATAAGTCTCAATGACTACCCATGACACAAGCACCGTGGGAAAAGAATTTGTAACAAAATAGAACACTAAATAAGGCCTTGAATAGCTTTATTGAAATCTGTATAAATAAACATGCGCATTTCAAATGTAAACCCAAGTGAACTCAAGTGCAGACAAAATTTTAACCTCTGTCATGCAGGAGGTTAGTTTACATTTAAAAAAAAAAACCTCAAAGCAGCTTTAAAATACCAGGATGAAACACCAGTTTTAATATCAAGGTATAAAGCAAAGCCATGTCCAACATATCTCATTTATATCCTGGTCAAATGCAATTTTTTAAACTTTTTAATGCTAACATAAATAAATAATTTACCAAAATGTGCACTCACAGAGTGAACTTTTATTTACAATACACAATTTATAACCTATTGTATTTGATTAGTTCAAGTGAAGAACATCATACTTTTTGCTTTTTTCTTTTTTAAATTTTAAACAGTGGGACACAAACCAATTCTCCAGGTAGTAGATATGTGACATGTGCCCCCACATTTAAGAGCCCCTCTCAAAGGCAGTATTGTATGCAAATCAACAATACATTCTTCCAACTAGATCAATGGGAAAGCAGCAAATCAAAAAATGTTTCAAACTGTCACACTTATTTTGGCATCCTGGACCCCTGAACACAGTTAACTGAAATCCAACTTGGAGTTTGTATGCCTTGTATACTGTACAGGTTCTGACTTGAACATGCAAATGCCAATTCTCTTATGAGTTACCTTTTCAGATACACTGTAAGGCTATGGTGAATTCCATCCGGAATACACAAAGAAAATTAACAGGCCTACCTTTAAAGTGATTTTGTAAATTAACAATTTAAAGGCGGGTCATATTGAAAAAATTCTCAACTAAGCCTGATACACAGTCATTACTATGGATACAGAATACTATTAACTCTGGCCTTAACAGAGTAGTTTGCAAGCTGTCAAACTACAAAAACTGGGGAGAGAGAACTCATAGCACAATTTAAATTTTGGACTGTTATCAGATAAAAAATTATGCATGTCTTAGAAGCAAGATAACAGGAATTATGTCTGCAGAGTAGATTCCAACAAGCAACAATGGATACTTACATTTAATTGAAAACCCTTTTTGTTAATGCAGCATGAAATCCAGAACCTGTTCCACAGCAGAAGAAAGATGAACGTAATATTCTGGATGTTCCACTATGTCACAAAGGTTAAAACACCTTTTTCAAGCTATTTCTTCTATTGTGACCAAATTAAAAAGAAGAAAAAAATAAAAACTGGGAGAAACAAAAATTTGGTGTTTCAAGAAAACTACTTTAGGTATTTATGACATTTTTACTTGTAGTCTGTTGGCAGCCTAAGGAACATGTATATATTCACCCAGAAACTAGACTTGGCAGTAGTATTCTTGCAGTACTAGGAAAGTAAATGTCAGAAGTCCACAGATTTAATATTTTAGTTATTAATTCACATCCAAAACAAAAGAAAACATAATCCATCAGAACAGCAGCAGAAAACTTAAAAGGGGTTTATTTGTGATTTCCTATATATACCTTGTGAATATGAGACTGTAAATGCATTAGAGACAATTTCTGTTTAAGTTTTTATTGTTTCACTTCAAGTTCTGCACATATTAAAATGTAATAAAGATTTACATTCTATTATCTGAAACTCCCCATCTCAGATTTTTATTCTTAATTTGGTGGGCATTTTCACTCTTTCAATCCGTATCCCCAGCAAGAGAGTCTCTTTTATGGCTTCTAGTTCTTCCCATCAGTTAGTGTGCATACAATTTTCATTTTCTATATCATTATCATTTTCATTGCTGTCTTCATCACTTTCTAGTGGGATGCCTGTGGCAGCTGAAGCACCTTGTTTAGTTTCCCGGTCAAGTGGGAAAAAGCCAGTTCCACTGATTGTGTCCTGTCTCTGGTAGAAGAGCACATACGCTGCTTTGGACTGTAAAAGAGGGTAGTAGAGTATGTTCACGAGGCTTCAAACAAAACACTTACAATTTACAAAACATTTACAATCCAGGTTACTAACTGTTTTTCTTTGCTTCCAAGTATACAAGGTAAAATTACAAAGAAATCCAGACTGTTTATGTAAGTTATTTTTGCATGTTGTAGTAAAAGATTTTTGGTTTGTATGGTCCTTTGAAAGAACACAAACTACAGCCTAAAAATTTAACAAGTTTCATGGTTTACTCTTAATTTTTTTCTGCCCTGACAAGAAAACACCAACAATCTCAAATTTGGAAACATAAAAGATACTTGCCACTATCTGGTCCTCACTTGCAGTGGACACACTACTGTCATCGAAGTAGTACCATTTTCCATCATCCTTATTTTTTGCAAAAGCAGTATCTAGGACAAGAAAGTACAATGTCTCAGGATTATGTATCTCTGTAGATGTAATACAATCAGTTGTAATACACAGAGTGTGTTACTGTCAAACACTTCATATTTAACTAACTAAACCTCATTATCACTATTAAACATTTTTAACACTTTATTTTTAGCAGAGTTTAATCACTAACATTTGCCTTCTAAAAACAATGTATACTGAAAAGGACAGTCAAAATACAATCCCTCATTTTTTCTCCTTTCAAGGAGAAGCACAACAAACAAAAATAAAGACAAGCAAGACAAAATCAGTTATAAGAGTACAATAGCTCTTATATTATTTCACAATAAGCATTGTTAGAAGTATCAAAGAACCTACAATTACCCTTGAAAGCTCACTGCATACAGATTTTTGTGTTAAAATACTTGTGAAAGCATTTCAAGGGAACAAAAAATAAATTGTCCCTCAACTGTTAAAAAACACCATTGATTCAAAGTGATCAGTACTTCAAAATCAACATGGAAAGCAAGCTGTCACCTAGAATGACGATACTTGAAATCAACTTACAGTGTCCTCCTCCCATTCCTCCATAGTGGTTGGAGACAGCAATCAAGTTGTAGCGGCAAGGCCCTGCATTGGGATTAATGAGGAACTCTGACATGTCCAAGTCACTGTTAAAAAACAAAACAAAATAAAATAAGCAACAAAACCCAACCAAAAGTCAGTCATGTTAATAGCATTTTTATCCAGTTTGGTGGTCTCAGAGCCCTTTATATGGCCTGGAAAAATGTACCAGGCTACTCTGCCAGTGCATCTCTTTCACTCTGCGAGAAACAGGAATCAGCAATCTTCCGTATTCGTACATTATTATTATTATTTTGCCAAGTTTACACTTTAACCCACAAGTGTTTTGTCATTAGTTTACTGGATCCTCTCATGGAAGCTGAGAGCAAACCCATTTTATGAAATTGCTGTATTAAAACACATGCCCCTAGTCATGCTTTCACACTTCTAACATAAAAATATTTCACTTTCTTACTTTATTGGAAAGTCAACCAATGTATCCAACTTGTCCCTCATGTATCTGCTGTAGGAAAAGCGCTTCAGATGAACTACCAGTACGGGGGGCAGCGACCACAAGTCTAACTTCTTAGTAGCTTGCTGATGTTCTTTACAGTTTGGACAATACCTAAAAGGAAAACATCAATTTTAAGTAACTGTAGTCCGTATGTATGTTGAAATACATTACTGAAGAGAAAGTCACATGCATGGGAGGAACTGAATGAGCAAAACCCACACACTTTTCACCTTCTGTTACTAATGCCATAGATATCCCTTCCAGTTTAAAATGTGCAAGTGTGATCCCAGTGAAGGTCGACATAATTTTAAAAACAGAAGCAGCATTCCCCAATATTGGATTCTCATCTCTTATATCCCTGATCAGATCACTGTATCCTTAGTTAAAACACAGCATATTCTTGTTTTATATTTATTTATATTTTATATATACAAAAAATATCAAGCGTTATGAAACTAACCATAAAGAAAAGCCCCAAATAACAGACAACTGTGGTTCTTTCAAGTTTCAATTTCCAAATTCATCCATCCACCCAAATTCTATCCCATCTACCATATAAAATCAGGTAACAGTGACTACTGGAATCTGGAAAAAGTCATTACTAGAAACCTCCCCTCTTAGCAGGCAAGTATTCAACAGGCTGTGACTTAGAAATTTCTGTTCCCTGCAATGCATACTTCAATCTTTCAGCAACTAATGCTCAGGGAAGAAGATAAGTAAGAACCAATAGAAGCAATTCTTCTGTGAAGTAGTTTATGCATATTCTACACTTTGGCATCTAACAAGTAAAAATCTAGGTGGGGGGGGGCGGAAAGAAAAAAGATGAGCTCTAATTAAAAGACTGCACAAGCGGCTTTAAATAGCAACATCAGAAAATGACAAAAAATTAGGAGAACTGTAAGGGCAGGCTGGAATTGAAAATCTGTTTTCCCAGTTGGCTTAGAACATGTAGAATACAAACAGTGCTGGACTAGGGATGATGAACTCTTGTATATTAGACTTGTGATGACCTAACAAATGAAGAAAAATGTGATTAATGGCCTCCGGTGAGATGCATCTAGTAGCAGCCGCTTGACTTCTGCAGTTGTATTTAGTAGTTAAAATACTCTGCTTAAAATGTGCTGCCACAATGGAAGTGCTTCACCATACCTGAGTTAAATGATATCTCAAACAGTCTATCCAGTGATGTTGTATAATCTAGCAAACCCAGAAAAAAAAAATGAGATTTTGTAAGTTAAATCCCTACCCTGCACAAATACAGGAGACACTCCGGTGACAATGTTTGGAGATCTCCAAAACTTTTAGGTATTCGCAGAAGAAAAATTGGAAGACTCTTTTCAAACTCAATTCTGAGCTTATAGGTGTTGATGAAAGATTGTTATCTGCTAGAAAACTCCTAGAAAAAAGGATCTTATGGGAACATACTGTAATTATGAATATTCAGATATGATTCTGAATTATAATCTGGAAGAACCATCAATAGAATAAAAGTCTCTGCCAAAAACCTAATGGCTAGAACATGGGGCCTACAGACATCCCCATCCCATAAACTTGCCGTTTACGCACATCCCTATTTCATGTATCGATGCAAGGTATGTATTTGCATAAAGAAACTACAGTATGCATCAACCTCTCTCATCTCAGAAAGAAGTATTTGTTTAAATAACTGCACTGAATTTGTCACAATATTATTCATTTGCTGTCCATCACAGTCCACACACTAGAGCACCTTATGTACTGACCCTTCCTCTGAACTGTGAATATGTTAAATGTCTTCCTTACAAATATAACCTTCTGTACATGGTAAAAATTTTGGTTAAGTAATGGATCAAAACAAAGCATTTTGAGAATTTTCAACTATGTTTGAAGAAACAAGATTCAAAATACCATTAATAAATCAACTACTTAACTATGTTCAAGTGTGGTTTTAATTAATTTTGAGAAATCCACCATAGAACATAATTTTAATTTTTTGCGCTTACCATGGGTCTTCAGCACCTAGTTTTTCCTTTGTTGTGAACAGCTCAATGCAATCTTTTAATTTCACAAAAGGCTTTTTGGGAGGCTTATATTCCACACTTTCATGTTTTTCAAAATCCTAAAGAGAAGTATTTCTTGAGTTAAGAGAACAAATGAAACAAAACTCATTTTAGTGATGTCGTCTTACTATAAACAGTAACTACAAAGCTCCTATATATGGAAAAACTGATCAGAAACCATTCAAGTAAAAAGTTTCCACAGCTTCAGATTTACTTCCCAGTTCATAAGCCTCAGATTTGCTAATTACTTGGATGTATATAGGAAGTTTATTTACAACAACATATTTACTAAGAGTAATGTGAAAAAATGATACAGTTGTTTCTTCTTGTGAAGAAAACTTACAACCTCGTATGTCACACTAATTAAGTTGCATTTTTTATGTTTAATTTCTATTTGTGCTGGAAAAGGGAGCAACATAAACAGCTTACCTCTGCTGCACTATCATCAAAATATCTCTTCTTCAATTCAGGATCCCAATCCAAAGCAAGGAAAGATCTTTCTAAGATTAAAAAAAATGTTTTCTCTTATTTCTTGCTTTACATGAAATTGTATTAACTTTGGGCAAACACTCTTCAAAATAAATTAAACAATGCTATAATGAATTTAATACAAAGAACTGAAGCACATAAAATAAAATGCCTTTCAAAAAGTCAACAGAAGTATTAGTTATACAGAATTTACTATTTAAAAGAAAAATATATCAAACAGCATGCAAATAAAATGAAATGTGAGAGTCAGAAAAGAGTATCAGAATCAAATATTACCCACTCTGTTCCCTGTGACTTACCATCAAGCCTAGGTTGCCTATCATCAAATCTAATATGCCTGGTATCATCTTTGATGTAGTTTATGTCAGTATTGCCTAAATTATTGAACTGGAATGTAAACAATCGCTTTTTGTGCCCCGTGAGTGGTTGACCTTTGCAAGTATCCTCAGTACACAATCCATTTTCAGAGTCATTGTCGCCCCCAACTGAGTCTTCTGACTGGCTGTTTTCATTCTCTGAGGGAAGTTCCTGATCCTGGCTGGATTCATCATCTTGCTCATCTGTCTCCATTTCACCTAAAGCAATTGGAAGAATAAAGAGGAAGAAATGAGACAGAGTGACAGTAATTGAAAAACACTAGAGAGTTAACTTGCATTTCAAATTCAACACTAAATACTAAGCAAGTTTAGATAGTCCAGTCTTACTTGGAGATCCTTCTTCATGTATTCCATTTGGGCCGTTACCATTGATACCATGGTCCTTACAGCAATGCAGGGAACCTTCAGTGTCTTCACTTTCAGTACATGTTTTTACATATCGGCTAAATGTAACAAGTGAAAGCAACAGTTAGAAGCAAGGGATTGTTAAGTAATTTTCATTGTTCAAACTGGTAATGAAACTTATCCCAGGTCCTTGCTAGTGTACTGTATTTTTGCACTCCTTTGTGATTTACTCAGATTATCGGTTTTATTGCCAAACATGTCTAGTTTCACAAGCACATACAAAAACCTGCTTGTACATGATTGTGTATTTTTGGCAGCTACTTCATTCTGAGACAACTTGATCCTTGGTCTCACTTTCTGTTTGTCCAGAATTCATTTTTTTTTAGCTCCTCATTAACCATTTTACAAAGAAGGTTAAATCAACAGAAAAAGAAGAAAAAATTTAGATTGGAGGTTATATGATTTTAATATCTTCTATATAACAACAGTAATCCTAGTCTAGTTTCAGAAAGTGTCTACCATGTGCTTTTACAACATAAATTAGTACATAAACTTGAACAGTAGATACAGGAAGTATAACCATATCAGAATAACTGGAAAACAGTTCCACTTTACCAAGACCTAACAAACAGCTAAGCATACCAGAGAATTATTTAACAATACAGATTGACTCTCTACTGTCTTCTCAAATATTTTTTGGATGAGGTCATGCTAACAAAAAATCAAATTAAAATCCACATTAGTGGCTAAAATTTTATACTTAATATTCATGAGAAAGCAAATAAAATTAATCAAATCTAATTACTATGTTAGAAAGCCACATGAAAGTACATACCTACTGACTTAAACTATTATCATTATTCTTAACAAATAATTTTTCATTTAACAATAAACTTACCACATTCTTAGCAGCAGCAGGTTATACAGTTTATCTTCAGTATTGTTTCTAGGCACTGCTATGAGAAAAGGCTGACCAAACAGTAAAGAACCACTATGGCTGTAGCTAGTGTGCCTGCACTTTTCCCTTAAACAAACAGGAATTATGACTTGTTCTGTATCTTCTGTTCTATTGATAGCAATTTCAAATCTAGAAGAAAAACAATCAGAAATACAAAGAACAATAGTCATGGATATGGCTATGACGGGGATAAATAAAAAAATACCCCCTCCTAGTTCAATCTTTATCTGGTGTCTATGTTTTAATCTTTGGCAAATAACAAGCTGCAAAGAGACATGAAGCACGTTAACTACACTTACACATAAATGTCATCACGTTCCATAATACTACTTAGATTTTCATCCATGCCAAATATCCTGTGGAATCTGTGATTGTATATATCAGTAACAATCATCTGAAAAGAAAATGGAGTATACACTGTTAAATCAGGTTAATATACATTAAAATGTTATTTGTTGTGCTTTATGTAAGAGATCACTCTTACCTTATCTGCAGCAACACCAGACAAAGCTGACAATGCTGTGCAAAGATCCAATATATTTCCAATTTTGGGAACAACTACTTTGTACTAAAAAGGAAAATATAATTTTAATTTCTTAAGAGAACAAATATACGTGAGGAAAAAACCTAAACTACACATGTTCAGCATATACCATGTATTTCTTTCATACTTTTGAAATTTATGGTGTAAAGTATGTAGATCAACCAACAAATTCCAAAAGCTGCTTCATATGTAGTAGCTATCTGCACAACTTTACAAACACACACACACACACACACACTGTATGCTCCATTTATTAGTTTATATAATGCTGGTTTAAATGCTGTTTTACTTTTTCTGTAAGAAGACTAACAGTACAAATTACTTAAGATTTGCATTTCAACAGTATCCTTATTTAAGCATTTAAATAGTATACATGCTATCAAAAAGATTATTAAACCTGGAATACAACACAAGTTGTTTATAAAGTATTACTAGGGAAAAAAGCAGTGGCAGGCAACAGATTCTCATTTTGCATACAAAAAGAACTTGATTAAAGTCAAAGAAAACCGCTCTGTGGCTTCCCTTATGCAGTGCATCTGCAGTTTGTAATAAAACACACACAACTCTTACCTGTTATTCACATAATAAAGACAGTATTAATTAGAAATAAGCTATTATTAACTCTGTAATTAATTGCCAAGTATAGCATGTATGCATTTAAGCTTTATAATCATTTTGACTCACAAAAAACTCTACTGAACTGGTACTTTTCCCGAACTATTAATTCCAGCACAACATGATGAGTCATGTTCAACTACTTCAGTAGTTTTCGACTACTTTGTGTCCCCTGTGCAACTACTGTGTGTCCCCTATTTTCACAATTAGATTTCTAGCAGAGTCATCTCCCATTAGTTAATACACTTCCCTTCACCTACCTTTGAATTCCCCAACTCATATTGCCTTGGAAAACTTTTTTCTCCTACTTTCCTTCTTATGGTACTGATTTCAGGTGTTAGAGCCTTTTTGGATGCCTGTGTAACTGCCTGTGTTGCATTTACTTCACTATCCTCATTTACCATGTAAGGTACAGCTAGAACCACTTAATCATGACTTGGTTATGATAACCTCATGTACATTTTTTGATGACATTCTAAGGTGTGTAATATCACCCCCTTCCTAAAAAAGGGCAAAAGGGATACTCTTCATAAATAAATCTCATCTAAATTTTTTTCTTTTGACTATGAGGTGAGAGCACTGAAGAATTGGAGACTACCTAATATATTTAGTCTTGGGGGGTTTTTGCACCACTTATTACAAATATTTGCCTTTTGTAATTAAGAAACCAAAAAGTTAAGTCTTATGGATTAAGTGTATAAATACTTCTATAAAAAACATAAAAATTCATCACAGCAGCTCTCAAAAAATTATGTCTGCATACATTTTAAAGATAAAGAAGCCTTATTAACACAACCATAAAGAAATGACCAATTCCTTCTTGTAACTGTACAAGGTATGTACAGCCTTCCTCAGGTATGTATAGTCTTCCCCGCTTTCCTAAATGAGACTTCAGAACACACATCAGAAAAATAAAGCTTGTTGGACTTGCTTATGAATTTTGCACTGTGTAAGGGAACCTGGGTTCATTGTAAATGCCTCATAAATCAAAGTGTTAGTACATAAATTAAGCCGCTTACCTGCATAGGCTTTGCAAGTGGATCCATTCTAACTAAATAAACTTCCAAAGTGCGTTCTTTTTTCATGGGTAATGGAAGTGTCAAGTAACAAAAGGGATCAAAGGTTACAGATATCTTAGCACATTCAGGACAAACTAGGGTAGATTTAAAAAGGCCATGAAATATATCTACAATGATGGAATCATTTCTCTTTAAATGATTTTCCCAGGCTTCTTCAGCAACCACCTGTAAACAAAGCATGACCTGGGTTATGACAAAGTAGTAGGAAATGAATAGTGAGAATTATTTGTAAAAGTCCTTGATACATTTTCAGTAACCACCTTAAACATAGTCAAGTCACTCCAAAGGACCCATAAGGAATGTTACTACTAGCAGGTTAAAAGATGCATGTTTTTCCTAGGATAGAGATCCCATCAGTGGTATTACATAGTCTGAGAGTGAATTTCAAGTAGCTTGGGGAAAGACAAAAGCAGATAAACGTAAAAATTCCATCTGAATTAACTTGTACTTATAATAAAAATAACAAATGAAGAGGTTCCCTAAAGTAAGAGTACTAGGGAGAGACAGAATGCTGCAAACTGTAGCTATAAAAATAAAAGAACAACAGAATGGGAATTTTTTTTTTAGCCAACTGAACTCAGCATTGAATTGAACAAGATGGTCTTAATGAACTCTTAAAAAAGGCTTTACCATCCTTCCACCCCCCCTCTCATTATCTTAAAAATAAACAGAAATTTACAGTTACTCAAAATTTCAGTTTTAAAGTTTTGTCCTATTTACTAAAAATGCCTTCCAAAAAAAGCCCTGCATAATCAGTTTCCCAACTTTCCAGAGCATAATCATGTAGAAGTACCTTACAGCACAAAACTTTGACTAAAATGAAGAAGATCAGCTCCAAAACCCATACCTTGTCTGGTCTCCCATCCGCATCCTTTAATTGAATATAAGGCTTTTTCCTAATTCTGTTCAAATCCTCATGTAAACCATCCAAGAGAAAAGCCAGTAGCTCTTGACAATCTTGTTGCTGATAACCAGAAAACTGTGGTGCAAATCGTCCCACTTGTGTCTAAAAAAAAAAGTAAATGTAAAACACTTCTGGTACCTTAACTGTTAGAAAGAGAAGATACTTCTGAGATGCTGCAGCAGCACATTTAAAAGGTAAAATTCATAGTTGTAAAAGGTAAGCTTTTCAACGGAGACAAGAAGTCAAAACTAATTCTCAAAGACCAAAGCACAGGGACAGGTGACACCTACTGAAATACACATCCAAGTGTTTTACCAGTTCAATGAATGGACTGCATACTGTTAAAGAGTACTTCAAATTCTTTTTTGTGCATATTTCTCGAAGTTTTGTATATTTAGAAGTACAAAACTGAAACTAACAATGTATATTCAATGTAATTTCCCTACTGACCTTAAATGCTCTTGGGGTAACATAGCTGTATTTTCCTGACCACATTTGCTTGATAAGCTCGGCATAAGACTTTGCTATTTCACCTCGCATTCCTAAAGGATTGTCAAAATTCAGTTCTTCTTGGTATTTATCATTGAGGAAGTACTCTGTAAGAGGAGGTGTGTTGCTCAGACACTGCAAAAAATAATACAGACTTTTTAGAACAGTGATTTGAATAAGTTCTAAACAAAGAATGTTTTAATTTTGTTATAGCAGCCATGAACTATAATGTCTAGTGCCTGAAAGGAAGAGAGAAAAAAAACTCTAAACAATCTTTTCCAGAAACAAATAATGACTAAACCAAGACTGGCTACAACTGTCATTACAAGTTATGCACAGATAATATCTGTCAAGGGCCTTGCCTCAAAATTTGTAAAACAGAGCAGTCCAACCAATCACAGCATGACAACATAATTTGTATCAAAATTTAAAACAAACAAAACAAGGTGCTTCTTGAGACATGCATGGCTTTATAAAACTTGTTGCTGGAAGTTGTAATAGATGTGTGAAGTGGAGAGTGCATACGTGCTTGGAAGAGAGAACCAACAGGGCTTATGAATTCAAATTATACCATATTCAGAGCAATGTTTGAAAAAAGATTTATTTTGGCAGGCGAGGGCAGGTGAGGATGCTTGGCCTTTTCCTTCTCTTTTCTAGTACCAGCTTATGGATGGCTCTTGGAGGCAGCAGTCTATGCTAGAGGGACTAGACTTTGAATCACAGTGCTGCTGCCCTTCTTTTGTTCTTTTAAATCTTGTGATACTTCTTAGAGCTGAAATTAGTCCAAGGAAAGCAAGTACCTTGTTTTAGATTGAAATAATCACTTATCCTCTGTACCAGTTTGTCTCTTCTCTCAGCATTTGAGACAGTAGGATGTAATCACTAAAATATGATTTACAATTTCACTTTAAATTTTCATGTGCTCCTCTTCATACTCCTTTAAACATATTTCAATCACTCAGGAATAATGCCCATGGCATGCCTTAGCATATATTCTTAAGAGTTTGTTCATTAAATATTGTAAGCTTTTCTGCATTCTTTCCTTTATTAAAAGATTTGAGGAAAGGTCAAGTATTTCACCAGTCTCGTCTGCCTCTCTGTAAATAAGGGGAAGAGCTCCACTTATGCTACTGCATACGATACAAGAATTAGACTGGAAGAATTGCAACTTTATTGAGTGGGGCAAAAAAAGTTATTCCTATGTCTGCCTATCATACCTGTGCAATATTACAAAGCAAAACCAGTCACATGCTGTAGAGAGCTGAGTTTCATGCCTATATCAAACTCCTTCCTTTCTCTTCCTCCTCACCTAAAGCTTTCAGGATCTGTCAACACTGCAAAAAAAAATTCCTGGTATTACAGACCCTTTTGGACACTCGGGGTTGAAGAAATCTTACTTATCTCTTGCTATATAGCAAAGAGCTTTTGCTTCCAGTAGTGGTGATCCCAAATCCCCTTACCACACAGATCTGTGCTGTCTTCTGGACTATTTCTGGGCTGGTTTAGGAGATGAAATCAGTTCAACTGTTCAGTCTAGTGTGAATGATGTCCAGCAAAGGGAACCAAATAACGCAAAAATAGTGTATTTTTCTACAGGTCTGTTAGTCGAGCTTTATACAATGTCCTGACAATCTGGATTCTACCAAAAAGATAATTCACTAGTTTCTAGCTTTCACCTGATTAATTGGTTTTGTAACTTTCTCAGAATATTAATTAACATTTGTAGTATGAGTCAGGAAGATTACTACAGATAATTCCCATTTTTCCATTAACAATGTCCACATTACAACATAAGATGACACTGATGGTAGTACTGGAATGCATAAATGTCTATCTCAACACAGCAAGTTTTGTGGTATAGAGCTGACAATTTTTCTAAAATATCACAGAAGTAGCTGCTAAAGGAGCGAATGAAGTTGGCCACATATGCATTGATCTCTTCAATGTGACTGACAAAGCTAGATGATTACACATATTTACTCTCTCAAAAGGCTGAAAATGGAGACTTATTTAAGATCATGATTAAAGTCAGAGAAAAAAAAGCATCCAGAAGTCAACGGGAAGGGAATCCTACATTCTTATTTTCTCATGTTGTAGGTTATCAAGGAAGCCTTATGAAAAGTGTCTATTAGAACCAAGACAATCTACTGGACAGTTAAGTTGCCAGATTTATGTGTCCTATTCAACCTAGTGATTTGGGTTTTTCTGCTTGTTTCAAAACACAGATAATAAGTAAACTAAAAGCATACCAAGAGGTGAAGAATAATAGCAGCCAAAATAGCCAAAAAAATACAGCAGAACTATGGAAAACTGTTTGTGAACTAAAGAGGTAACAGAATGGAACTTCATTTCAAGTACTGCTGTCTCTACAAGTTTTCTTTAACCAATAAAATTTCTGTAAAATTCTCTGAACTTGAACTGGTCATTTAGTGAAAAGATCATGGGATGTACAGAATAGAAGGCAGAAACTCCAAGAGACAAACCACAGGAGAGAAGGTTAATCTTCAGCATGACAAAAGTTAAAACACTGAAATCATACTTCCATGTTACATATTAATAACCTGGAAAAAAGTTATTAGGATGCACAGGAAAATGAAAAAGAAAAAAGTCATTATTTTTAGTGTTATGCACACATGCACATATATGCATATCTGTGTATACATGCACATCTCAATGCTGCAGCCTCACTGGAATGCTGTATAGAATATTAGCCTACGATAACGTTTGCAAGTCTACCTGTCCTATGAAGTGCTCACAAAGGGGTAAATATAATAATACAAATAGTCAAGTCATAGTCTTCTAATTCTCTGTGATTTAAGTATGGAATCATTCTGGTATAAGAGTTTGCATGGACACAACTGATAAGAAGAAAAAAAAAAAAAAAAAA